>NC_031784.1:10639452-10662440 GCF_001522545.3 Parus major | reverse complement strand
CCATACTCACTGCATTGCGGAGGAAGTCCTTCAGCGTGCCCCCCTCAATGTACTCGGTGAGGAGATTCAGCTTCTTGTCCTTGTACAGCACACCAATGAACTTCAGCACATTGGGGTGGTCCAGGCTGCGCATCACCTTCACCTGCAAGCAGAGACATCCCACCCCAGAAAGTGAGTGGAACAAGTCCTGACAGGTCCATTCTGTGGTGAAAAACACTCCAGCGTTCAAAGTCCTGTTCAGGGATCACAGAGAAGGCTCAAACCCCAACCTTAAGGCAGTCAATGAACTGCTGCCTCGTCATTTCCATGCTGTGCAATTAACCTGATCTTAGTCTTTAAGGAGAGCACCCTTGAGTCTGGCTAACTTTTCAGAGTGAGAAACTCTCCAGAGCAGCTACTGGGTCTCGTGCTGTGTGTGTCAGGGCCACAACAGCAGTGTCAGGTGTTTAGGGAGCTGCCTTTAAGCTAAATCTGACTTTGAAAAACATGGTAGGCAGCCACCAAGAAAATAGTTTTGCTTAAATACAGCATGAGTCTTAAATATCTTACAGATATTGGCCCTCATCCTTTGTATTTATGCAGAAGGCTCAAGGGATAAATCCTTTATGTACTGCACAGCTCAATTTGCCTCTGACTGAAGCTGCTCTTATCACTGAAAAATTAATGAACTGGAGCTGAAGCAATGTCTATTGCCCAGTGTGAGTCACACTTGACTGCAGCAAACATTCAGCTCATGTCAGCTTTTCCCCATGCAATGTCTCCCTCCTCAGCACCTTCATTCCTGCCAGATTGCTGGCAGGATCTCTCTCTCTGGAAAAGATGGGAGAGTTCCACCACACTACTGGCTCAGAAGTTTTTTGAAATCCCGCTCTTACCTCTGTCAAGAAAGTCTTCTGTGTTTCCTCATCACAACGAATGAGCTCCTTCATCACCATCACCTTTCCTGTTGCTTTGTGAGTCACCTGGTGGAAACAAAACCCACAACTACAGGCAAGGTTCAAGAATACACAGCTCCAATGCTCCTGCAACTTCTGAAAAAGTGTTAACATTCCCCTCCATCCAGAGAAGAATAGAGATGGGAGGAAATTCAGAGCCCAGGGATCTACCAAAAACTGTGTGAAACTTCTCCTTTTGGAATTCACCAAAGATGCTGTATGTGAAACAGAAACTACCTAAAGCTGACAGAGGATCATGGAAAGAGCCAGAGGTGAAGGCTTCAGTTTGGGTAGCACAGGGCTGAGTGTGCACACAGGCTGCCAAAGCCTCCACACTGCTGCCTGCCTCAAAGTTCCCTTATGGAATGCATTTGTCCAGCGGGATGCTCACAGTTCTCACACTGCATTCTGCATCAGTGAAGGAATCAATGTTCACCTGCATCAGAAACCAAACCAAACAACCCAAAACTGCATTATAAATGCTTTGGTTTTATGGAGAATCTGAATCTCATACCCATGCAAGAGGAACTGGAGTGCACAGGCTGTTCAGTTAAGGTAGGAAGCAGTTAATTTTACCTTGCTCCTTTGGAGCAGTGTGTCTCAACCTGCAAGGAATGTCCTAGAACAGTGGAAAGCACAAAGAAATCCATCATAATAAGGTAATAAATTTCCTGGCTCTTGACATGGAAAGCATTTCCAGTTCCTCAAGAACTGTTTGCCTGTCTCCAGCTAGTTCCTGGCATTTTGCAGTATTATGGAGGTTTTTGTAACCAGCTCAGGCTTGCTTGCATGGGGTGCAGGAGTGAGTAGAAAGGGTCCAAATTCCTATGAGCACATTTTCCTGGAAATCCTCTCCTCTTTGTTTGCTTAACTTGGACAGCTCTGGCTCCCTGAGATCTCCAGGGAGCTAAACAACCACCTTGCCTCTCTGATCAGAGGAGAATTATGTGACCAAATACAGTACTTGCTGCATCACACCCAGTCAATCTGAAGCCTAAGGAATTTTTTTTTTTAAAAAGGTAGGAGGCAAAAAAGTCCTTTAGGAAACACCTAGAACTAAAATCCAGAACACATGACCCAGTTGTAGTATTTAGGAAGCTTATGAGTTCTTGCAAACACTGTGACACACTAGTTCTGTTTGGAGCCATGGACATAACAAAGCTGACATAGGTGGAATGTGAGTGCATGGAATAACACAGTAGCAGCAAGAGTACAATATTCTCCTGCTCCCATCTGAAATCAAGCATCCATACACAAATAATGAGCCAGGGAACACTGCATGTTTCAGCCAGGGATATGAAAGCCAAAGACATCTAATACCCAATGGTAAAGGGAAGTGAAGAGACAAAGGCAAGGCTAAGTGGAATTCTTAAGCTGACATACCAGCAAAACTGAAACAGGTGTCACATGAAACTCCATGGGGGCAAACTGAACTCCCAGAGCATGCACCAGAACAGGATAGCCATGGGGTAATTCGAGCAGAAAAGAAATGCCTTTGTGCCAGTAACTGCTGGGACACAGATGACAACAGCATGCGACAGAGCAAAGGTTCCACTTACCTGCACCTGTTATTTCTCTATGAGCAGAGGAGAAGAGAAATATGCTCATTAGTATGGGTCAAGCATTGGGTTTGTAGTGCTGGCTCATCACCTCCCATGGAAGCATGAGATGAACATGGTGGCTGGACACCTCAACTTTATACCAATGTACAGGGAGAAGTCCCAGCCCTTGGTGACTGCACTCTGAGTACTGAGGAGCTCACAGAACCTCAACAAGGCAGATGAAATTGCCTCTGATGCTGTCAGGAATGCTGGGATAGGAACTGCTGGAGTACCCTTAGCCAAGATCAGAGAGTTTAAATGCGAGAGAACTGCTATTGACTGAGATTAGAACTGTGAGAGACATGCAAGACCTGACCACTATCCCCACACTGAAAAGCCATTCAGGCTGTGCCAGGGTTCAGACATGGTTGCTACATCAGCCTAGCAAACCCCTGAACACTAAGGGTGGCTGAGAAATGCTGGGGAGCTGAATGCAGCTCAGCATAAGAAAGATGCTCGTAAGAGGAAGTGTAGCCTGTTCCCTGTTCTCCCCACCTCACCCAGGAGGCTGCTGTGACTGGCATTCTGGAGTACTAAATCTGACTCAGGACATGAACACGTGTGGCCAAGGCTGACATTCAAAGGGGACAAAGTCAAAACCATCTGCAGTCAGAGACACTCGTGGTCAGGGAATGAAACAGAAATGGATCTCAAAGCAAACCAGGAAAGATCCAATCACTA
Source organism: Parus major (assembly GCF_001522545.3). Lineage (NCBI taxonomy): Eukaryota > Metazoa > Chordata > Aves > Passeriformes > Paridae > Parus > Parus major. The sequence continues at coordinate 10,659,223 of NC_031784.1, read as the reverse complement.
TTGGCAAGGCAAAACCACCGAGACTGTGGTAAGGATGCCAAGACAGACAGAGATTGCAGTACTCAAAGTAATTGATGAATGTTTGAGGACCCCCCTTACCTTGATTGCTTGTCCAAAAAATCCTTTTCCTAGAACTTCACCATGAATCAGGTCACAGGGCCGGAAGATTTGCTGGGAGCAGCTGGAAGAGGAGCGCAGGGATTCAGAACGACTGATGTCACGGCTCAGGAGGAGCGGCTCCTTTGGAGAGCTGGGGCCGGGAGACTTAGAAATGCTGTTACTTCGCCTGGAAAACAAGGATGACAGGAAGATCAGGGAAGCTGCTGGGTAACCTTTGGTCCAGCATATCCCACCATTCACTGCTAAGGGACCAGTTTCTAATGTGCTCCAGTGCTTTTACTATCTCCAAAGCCAGATGCTCTCCCAGCACTGTGAAAGCTCCTTATGAATCCAGAGCAGCTTTCAATTCAGAGCTGCCTAACAATAACAATAACAACAACAACAACCACCTCTCCTGCACTAGCAGTTGAGGTGCAGCTCTGTGAACAGGAGGAGGAAACTGTGAAGACACATCACTTGCTATCTCTAAACAAAGTACTGGTAAAAGACTAAATGAGCAACTGAGTGCTCCACTCTTAGAAAGACTTTCCCAAGTCCCAGGTTTCAGCCAGATTCCCCTTAAGGACACGTTCTTCCCCAGTTATCTAAGGCTGGTAAAAACATGACCTTTACGTTTTCTGACTATGAAACTTAGTAGCTTCTCTCTGTTAACAGTAGAGCTCCTTATTTTTTATTAAGGAAAGTCTGTCATCCTGAAAGGGAATGGAGAGAGTATACCATCAACAGCAGAATCCAAAGGTCTCCATGACTTCTCCAGTGGTTTACACCACAGCTCACGTCAGAGACAAGCCGTGTCCCCACAGTCCTTCTGATCTTAAGGCCTAAGCTGCCCAGCCAGGGAGCACAGGGCAAAGGAGAGACAGGGCAGGGGCAGTGCTTCCAAGCCTTTACCTGAGGGAGCGTCGTCGGAGTGTTCCTTCCAGGTTCTCCTTGATGTCCAGTGGAGACAGGGAGCGTGGGGACATGGGTGTCTTTATGTGCGTGGGAAGACGCGAGTCCAAGCGAAGCCTGTCCAAGCGCTGCGACACAGGGTCGTGCTCTATCAGCAGCTGAAGGGTCTGGCTTGTCTTGCGAATCAGTTCCTCCACCTGAAATCAAACCAAAGGGCAGGCTAGCAGCAGGCAGGAGGAATGCAAATGACAGGAGACAGAGGAGACAAAGGGAATGCCCCTCAGGAATCAGAGGAAAGAGTTCAGTGAGATCATTCCATAGCTGTGGTTTAGTTGTGTGCACCACAACTGTCTACCAGACAAATCAGGCTGGCAACACACAAGTTCCTTATGCTATCCAAGACTTCTTTCTGGTCAGCTACAAGTAACCTATATAATAAAGATGTGAACAGACTGGAGAGGGTCCAGAGTGGGGCCACAAAGATGACTGAAGTGCTGTGAAGCTGCCACGTGAGGAAAGGTTGAGATAAGTGGGTGTGTTCAGCCTTGAGAAGGTTTAGGGGACACCTTATCACCACGTTCCAGTATTTAAAGAGTAGCTACAAAGAACATGGAGACTCCCTTTTTACAAGGAGTTACATGGAAAATACAAGGGGTAACGGGTACAAATTAATCCTGGAAAAATTCCAGGTAGACACAAAGACAGTTTTTTACAAAAAACAATCAGCCCTTGGAATAATCTCCCCAGCAAAGTAGTGGATTCCCCAACACTGGACACATTTATGTTTCAGCTGGACATAGTGCTCTAGATAGTGCTTTTGCAAAGAAAGATTAGACCAGATGATCCTTGAGGTGCTTTCCAGTCTGGTATTTTATGACTCTATTAAATACTTTTCTTTTTCTGAGAAGTGTTCAAAAACTACACAAGTTTCCACCTTGAACAGTGCTACAAAAAACAGCTTTGCAAAAGATTTTATCTGAGAGATGCCTTGCACTCCTCGTGTTCTCTTCAGCACACACAGTAAATAAAACCCTTGGGAAGTGAAGGTAATGGTGCCCCCCTTACACACTTGCAGCATCACCTGATATGTGTAGAAAGCATCTACTTGTAACTACAGACAGCAGATAGGTTTTTTGCAATGGGAAATGTCCCTAGGATCAGCTGGGCCCTTGTGTATTAGCAGTGCCTCTAAAAGGATCAGAAATGTGTACTTCACCAGCAGTACATGGGAAAGTCTTCACAGCCTCTCTGTCCTGTCACAGCCCTAGACTTTTCTTAGTAGCTCCCTTCACATTTGAATGCCACAAAATCAGGTCTGAATCCTCATTGCATTTCCATCTGTTACATTTTCCTCTCCAGCTGGAAGGCAAAGCTTGCCTTCATGTTTATTCCTCCTGTCAGCACGAGTACTAGTGGTGTACACACACTGTGTGTAGGGTGGGAGAACAGTGTCTGGAAAGAGGAGATGTAGGAAAGCAGAGGAGAAGGAGGCTTCAGAACAGAACTCTACCCACCTCCTCCACCTGTAACGTGCGAATGGGAGCTCCATTGATCTCCAGGATACGATCTGCAGGGTGGATGGCGTTTCGGACATCTGGGCTGATGTGCATCCTGTTAACTCTAAATATGGGATTTACAGTCTGTATGTGAAGTCAGTTTAGCCAAAATTATCAAAAATATGCTCCCCTTCATACTGGCATTTTGAAATAAAGCAACGCTAATCTACCAACATGGGGAGCTACCATCAGAACAAGTGCTTAGGTCTGAGCTGGTTTGGAGAGAGCTTTTCATATCACCAGTGGTAAAAGTTTAGTCCAAATGTTTTGTGTTCACTGAAGGAAACAGCACTGAGAGATACAATTATCAGTTAAGGTTGTCACAAGACTGAAATGAAGACCAAACACAAATTAGCCAACCTACATCCCTGTAATGCCAAGATTCCCTCAGGACAACAGTGCTGCAGGATTTTTACCAGCTGCCTCTGCACAGACAAGTACATTGTATAAAATCTGGTCATACTCACTCTTTCACCTGGACACCAGTGGCATAGCTGGAGCAGCCACCTTCAACAGACACAGAGAACCCCCTCTTGCCATCTGTGGCTGCTGGCATGGAGATGAGGGTCAGTGTATAAGGCAGCTGCTCACGCAGAGACTCAGTGGAGTGCTTTTCTATCATCGGTGTCAGCACAATCTGGTTATGGCATTTTCCACTGGAAGAAGTGAAGAAAGTCATTATGGCATGCCTCCCTGCCAAACTCACACGTCTGAGTTGTCTCACTGACCACAAGCCATAGTTTTAGTGTTTGCAGCACTCCTTCCTCCCTCCCTCCAAGGCAGCTTCCTGGCATTCCTCAGAGTAGCATTCGCCTGAACCACTCTGAGCCAGCTTACACTCTGCAAAAAGCAGCTCTGTGGCAAAGTGCAGCTCCTCTTACCAGTAGAGAGTGGAATGTTGCACCAGTGCATAAGTGTCTCCATCTTCGATGATCACTTTGCAGCTCATACAAGCAAAGCACTCGGGGTGATACTTGTATTCACCAGCCACCTACAGACAGAAAAGGGAGTAGCTTAGGAGGGCCAAAACCCATCAGCAGATACAGCTCCTGCTTTCCTCTGCAGCTAATGTGCTCATTCACATCTCTGAGGCAAGTGGCAGTTTTTAACTGGAGAGTTCTATTAGTCCATTCTATCTTTCCTGAGCCCCATCCATGGCACCTTGTTTGCAGAACTCCAAAATAAACACATCAACACTCTAAGCAAATCTCATGTCCCAGGAACCTCTGCTATATTTGGCAGCTGCTCAGCTATCAAAAATAGTCGATAGTCTGCTGCAGACTAGTAAACAAGGTATTAAACCTTCCTGTTCAGTTGCTCTTGGCAAGATAACTAATGTTACGCCTGAATTAATAAAGCTGAAAGGGCTTTTTTTTTTGGCAGACAGTGCACAAATTCAGATATTGAACCAGCCAGCTGACAGAAAAAAAAAAGTGCCAACTGAGACAAAAAATACCTTTAAAGAATATTTTTATTAATTGGTCTATTTTTCTATTTTCCTTATGAGAACTTCCTTTAGTTACATTATTATGCAAAGACTTTTGCAAGCAATGAGAAATAGTCTGCACATTTCTCAGTATTTCCTTTTGAGTTAGCAATCATATTACTGAGTACCATCCTGGTTTTTATTTAGACTCTAGAAAAATAATGTTTTTGTTTCATACTTGGCAGTTTTAAAGTTTAAATATTTGCAAGGCTTTGGCAGGAGGGGAACATTTAGGTGAGCCCATATTGTGCAGGAAGAGTTCAGTGCATTTGGGGCTAACACTACTCCAAGACCCCATCAGCCTGAAAAAGCACAGGTGGGACTTGGATGGCAACTTTCCCACAGCTTATCCTGAGCCCAGAGCTTTGACTCCACAGTGCAGTGGAAAATCCCCCCTGGAGACACTGAGGCACTGTGCTCCAGAAACTGAACAGATGTCCCCTGAATCACCTTTCTGCTTCTCAGCTCTGTACTTTTCAGCACTTGATTTGTTGATATGCTTCAGATCCCCTTCCTTTACCAGCTACCCCCATTCAAAATTAATTTTTATCTAGAAGATGCACAAAGAAACTTCATTTCTAATCTTTGATTAGAGATTAGAGTAACAAGGAGATTATTCCACTCAGTTTATTTGGCTATCTGAATACCTAAGATAACAACCAACTAAGTTTGAGGAGATGGAGGCAGGCACATCCTGCCTCCAGGCAGGAGTCCTTCAAAGTCCTTACCATCACAGGTCCAGTCATCAGCAGAGAGCAGCCATGGCAAGATTCCCCAAACTTCCCCCAGTAGTCTTTGTGACAGTACAGCTTCCCATCCTTCTCATAGTACCAGTTAGTGAGGGGATCCTGGCATTCAGAGCACCTTGAAGGAAACAAAGGAACAAAGTTCTAGTAGGCAACAAGTCACAAATCAACAGTCCTTTCCTGCATGGAGAACACAGACATTCAGCAGCAGCTCACCACCAGGTTTGCCAGTTATGGATGTAATAAACCCTTCCACTTCCCAGTGCTCTTTGGACTGAAAATTAGCACCAAACCCAAGGTTTGTAAGGAGAGGTGGATTCAACCAGTATAAAGAAAAAGAAACTTCCAAGGTTTAAAACAAATCCCACACATTGAAACACATCAGTGGGTTTATAAATATTGCTTTGTAAATTTTACTCCACTGCTTTCTCCCTCTTTCTGGATGCAAGTTTCCAGCTGCAAAGCTGCCCAGCACAGTGAGAGCTCTGCCCTGTTTCTGCTTAGTGTTTCTACAGCATCACCTTTATGCCAGAGCACCTGTCTCCTCAAGCCAGTTTAGGAAGTGGGACAGAGAGGCAGGATCCATTTCCCTTTGAAATGCAAAGCCAGATTTGCACCAACCTGTCTGGAAAGCTTTTCTATTGTTCTGTACCAAGGCCTCTCCCAAAAGGTAAACTGCAGCGCTCTGCATTTGAGGGAGAGTTTTCAAAGTAGTTCATCCCCTGAGATCCATATACTTACTGCATCCACCAATTAACTGTGATGAAAATCCACCTCTCCCAGCCAATTGCTCTCCCTTCTGCTGATCACAATGCATGAAAAAATAAACAAGCAACCCACCAAAAAAACCTCAATAAAACTAATTCTCTGATTTCATGAAGAGAATCCCCAAATTCTTCACCTCTCAGCCTCTATTTCTACAAGAAACCATTATTAATCGTCTGTCTACAGCCTTTCAAGAAACAAACCTCCCCTCTCAAAAAAAAAAATAATATCAAGGAAAAAAATGCAGCAATTCTACTGCAGATACCTTTTTAGCAAATCACAAGCAGAACCCAGGCTTGCTGAATATAAAATAAATCTGCCTCAGCAAGATGCACTGGGCAAGGGAGTTTAACCTCAGCAGCATGGAGGTGTGACTTACTGGAGAGATAAGGCACAGACAGGAGTTGCATCAGTAAGGATTATTCCATTAGCCCTGGGCAGCATGTTCTCAGACTTTAAAAGGAAAATGAGTCTGGCACTGGCCATTTCTGAGCACACAATCCAAAGCAGGTTAGTCACCAATAACTGGTTCAAACAAACACCGTGAGGATCAATGCTGTCATCAGTACAATGTTTTCCCAAATGTGAGAAGATTTTCTTCTGTGCCCTACCCCACCACCTGTCTCAGTTTCTGAGGGGAGCCACAGCAGTGGGATGGGGGTTCAGGTGGGTGTCCCTCCCTCAGCACCCAGTGTGCTGGAGTCTGCCAGTGGCACTGGAGGAGCACTATTCACATGCTCCCAGGGCTAAGATGAGAGCCACAGCTGACTTCACCTCTCACGAGCTTCCTGAAAACTTATCTGTGCCAAAGCCAGTCCTTGTAAACTCCAGCAGCTTGCAATGAGTGTGATGAGATGTGAGGCTGGTCGTGCTCCAAGAGAGCACAGAGAGAGTTATTTGCTCCACCTCAAGAGATTGCAAAGCAACAAGGTAAAGCTGCTTGTAAGCAGCTTTAGGGAAAACCTCATGGAGTATTCAGTGCTGTACCCTCCCCTCAGGAAGATTGCTCCTTAAAATGTATTTGGCTTCTACAGTGCTTGTTTTCCCAGCTGAGGAGCATCAAATCCTGTCCCCCCTCCAAGTGATGGGAAAGAACTCCAGCATATGCAACAGGCCCTGCCAATTTTGTGTGAAGCAGAGGTAACAGTAATTTAAGACTGCTGTACATGGTACATACATCACTAGAGCCCCAGCCTGGGGGCACTGTCATGGTTACACCCTGCTCCTGGTATGCAAGAGACCCAGAGGGCATCCCAGTGCATTCTGCCTTAAACCACTGGCCTTTGGCTTCCATTTGCAGTAAATACCCCATGCTGAATGAGCAAATAGGTGAGTGGGAGGGAAAAAAGAGCAAGTGGAGACTAACAGCAAAGATTTCTATCATTTTGTGGCAGGAACATCTGGCTCAGCTTGGGCAAATGGGATCCCTCAGACTTATCCAACTCCTCCATGCATGCCTGTACCAGTGTGTGTGCTCCAGGAGTGATTACATCTTCAAACAGGGAGCTGTGACCAGACCTGCACTTGGGATGCAGACAGCAATGCTGGAGACTGCTTCACCAGGATTTCAGGACTTGACTTTCTATGTTCTCTCCACGGAGGTGGGTCACTTATTTGTTTTTAAGCACATCACCTTTCCCTTCTCACTCCTCTTCAATTTTACCTTCAACCCCTTCCTTTTTCTCCTTAAAGTAAAATTTCTGCAAATGCAGTACAAACTGCAATTCTGTTTAGGTGGTCTCCACGGGATCATGTACATTTGTTTTCCCTTTACCCTTCCTCTAGTACTAAATGGTTTGATTCAACCTTATTGCACTTAGTTAAGTTTGCTTCCATCCGGAAATAAGCACTGGTATCTAATTTGGAACACACCCATAGCAAAATGAAGGTGAGGAGGTGGAGCCAGCAAGCAGTCAGTTCTCTGCTATGTAATTAAACAAATCTGGGCAGGACAAGTTTGCAGCTTAAGGCTCAGAACCCCACCCTGGGCAATGAGGCAACAGGAACAGAGCAAGCAGCCCTGGAGAGCCTGGATGCTGGAATGGGTCTAACTGGCTGCTCCCTTAATCCCTGCCAGGAACAGGACACGGCTGCAGCCCATGCTGCCAAAGCAGCACCTTTGTTACTTACCATGCAAGCTGTAACCTTGGAAAGGCTTAGATATGGCAGGTGTGGGAAACTGGCTGACAGCACACAGGTATGGCTTCAATGCCTTCACCAAATGATAAAAGCATCACATGATTGTTCCACAAGGCTCTCATTGAAGAGATATGTCAGAATTTTATCCCAGAAGATACAAGAGTTGCCATTTCTTCCTCTCCCTCCTCAGTGGAGCTGTGCCTTTGCACCAAGGTTCACATCAGCTGAGACAGGAATGCAATTACTGCTACAAGTATTAAGGAAGCTAACCTTTGCCAGTCACCACAACCAAAAGAAAGGAGTATGCCATGCTACTCTATCTTTTATAGATTAGAAACCACTAATCTTCTCCTAGATTGTTTGCTATTCTTATTACAGAGCAGCAAACAATGGTAATCAAGTTTCATGGAGGACGGGTAACAGCCATACCTGACTTCCTCTTGCTGCACAGGCACCATTTTCTGAGCTACAGAACCATGCTCCAATTATACAGAACAGACATTATAATCCTTCACTTTCCAGCTTTGGCTATACAGAATAAATTAATCTGCCTCCCACAGCCTTCCTCCAGGAACCGCTGGCAGCATCTGGGTGCAGAGCTCAGCCCTCGTGCTCTGAAGCACAGCAAGTGCAGATAGAGCTCACAAATCACTGCTCCATGGACTCTTGGTTTTGTGGGGGGTGGTGGGAGGATCAGGTCACAACAGATAACCAGCCTAGTTTCAGTTGAAAAGCAGCACCGGTGCCTGGTGGCATCTCTTTTACAGCTAAATGAAAGCCAATACCTTCACGGAAGCAAAACCTTCCCTGGCAGTGAAGAGACAGATCCCTTCATGAAGGGCTCATTAACAAAATGCCCCCCTCACACACACTGTCAGGCCAGATCAGTTACTGCTGCCAGGCTCGGGAGAGTGGTTCCAATTCTGCAGGCAGGGCAGGGAGAGGACGGTCCCAGAGCTGCAGAATAAAGCATTGGCCCAGCCTGTAGCTCACCCAGAGGCTTACTCACCAGGCTTAGCAGCAGTGTGTGCACTGGCTACGTAAGAGACACCAGACAAGGAAGAACAGATGTGAGAAACAGACTACTAGAAAGACAGAGTGCCTAAGCTCTGACTATGCAAAGCCATTTCCACACACTCAGGAGAAGGTGTATCCATGGCTTAGCATAATATCCTACACATATTACAAATAATGAGCGTCTGCTCACTTTCCTTCTTCTGAAAGCAGCTGCTGTTTCAGAAAGCTGCCTAAAGAAGCTCAGCAGCCATGCAGTAGTATTTACTCCTATCCCAGACTGTTTTACCAATAGGCTCCTTACTCCCAAACCAGTACAAAAGTGTTTGCACGACAGGATCAATAACAAGCAAATCCCAGCAGAGGCGATAGGAGGGAAGACAATGAAAGTGCAAGCTGTGCCTTTCTTTCCTCATCCATCCACCTAATCAGCACATCAGTGTCAATCACCAGCCTGGCTCTGTTCAGCCCCACTGACTTTTCTCACTGTGGAGATGAAATGCAAAGTGTTGTTCTGGAACTATCGCCTTTCTCGATTCTCATTTGTTCAACTGGACCAAACTGATTAAAAGCTGAATTAACCAAGATATCACAGAAGAATCCTTTCCATGTAAGGGAAGTGTGCTGCTCATCTCTAGTTACCTGCAAAGTGCCTGATTTCTTAAACAGGATTATGTGCTGCCTTGCTGGAGATTACATCACCTTCCTGAACTCCCAGAGCAGCACCTCACCTCACCCAGTCACAAGGAGCTTTGGAAGAGAAGCAGCAGCAGCCACATTAATCTCATTCCTCTGCTGGTGAGCAAAGCACAGGGGCACAGGGTACAGTGCACATGGAGGGCTCTCTGGAAGGCAGCCTGCCTGGCTGTGCACACACTGGAGCTGTTCCCTCGAACCAGGGAGCTGGGAAGGGACTGGCAATAGGAATATCCCGTCACCCCCTCAAAGCAACGTGGGATCCCAGTTTGAGGCTGGCTGTTTCTGGCACACGAGCACCTCATTCCTCCAGCCTCACACACTGACTGCCTGGGATGGCATCGCAGGGGGGAAACCACATTCCGGAGGCGCACGGCTAATCCTGTGCAAGACTTACCGAAAGGGATCCTTGGGAGCGAAGTAAGCTGGAGCAGACAAGTAACTTCCCATCTTCAACACTGGATAAACCGGATCAGCCACAAACTTGTCCAACAGCCTCTGAACAGCTCTGTTCTGCCAACATGGCAGCAGCCAGTGCTCATTTACTCTTGCGCTGATTCAGATACTTCACCTCCCTTTGAAGCTGCTCAAGGAATGCCAGGTTTCTCGGCTGCTCATTCCTTTTCAGATTTTTCCTGGCTCCCATCGCTATAACCATCTTCTCCTGCACTCAGCAGCAGCAGCAGCTCGGAAAGGACAGAATCACTGCTAACCGGGCTAGTGGGACATGCTGCTGCAGTAGTTGTGCGAGCTCTGCCGCCTGCTAACCACTGGCAAGTTTTCCCTTCTCTGGTTCCACCCAAGGGTGGGAGGGGAGGAGGAGCCATGGCAGGCGGACAGCGGCGGCTGCAGAGCCTCAGCAAGCTCTGCTCCTTCACAGGGGTGGAGCTCTGACCCAAAGAGGGGCTGTGGATCTAGTGCTGAAAGAGAGCAGCTTTGGCCAAAGAATATAAGCACACACACGTGAAACTTGTCTTTGCAGCAGGCGCACGTTCTAATGGAGCAAAGACGGCAAAGAGCCGCCTCTCCAAGTATCTCTAATTAACAATATACATTCCTAAACCCTTCACAGTGAGTGGGGTTACCCTGCCTTCACAGCACCTACAATCCGTTCACCCTGCTGCAAGAGGTAACTCACAATGTGCTTCATCCAAGAAAAAACTACTTTCTTTCCAATACTGTTTCGAGAGATCATTACAATCCTTTAACTCAATCCTCATTTCCTGAATGGAAGCTGGGAAATGCAAATCAGCATAGAGTACTCTCTCCAGCTCACAGCACATGCAGTTGTATCACTGTGCTTCTCTGAAGCCAAGCATGATCTCTAGTGACCTAATCAGCTAAAGCTGCTTTCAAGACACTCAAAAATGCAACAAACACATGCTGCTGCACCAAGCCCGCCCATTTTTGTACAGTCAGCAAAGCCTGGCATGCCTGAACACAGCCTGAAAACCGTGCTCTGTTCCAGAGGCAAGAGTACTCTAATGTGCTTTTCCTGGAGATGCTCGTCTCAGCTGGCACACTGTCCCAGGGGCTGGAACAAGGCAGTCTTGGCTGCAGATTTGACAGCTGCTGCTTGCTGTTCAAGTACGCAGAAACATAGGCAGCTTTTTGTGTTCTTTTTTTCTCCTTTCTTTAACTTTTTTTTTTTTCCATTTAACTTTTAATAAGCAGCCAACTTTCTGAAGGGAAAAAAAAAAAATCTTCATTTTCCCCATTCAGTGTAGTTGATAAGCTTGGCTGTAAAAGTGCAGTGAAGCCTAATGCTGCAGAGCCCGATGTGCTTGTCAGATCCAGCACGGGTCTAATTCCCTCTGACATTTCACACAGCTCTACTGGAAGCAGCAACACGGTGAGTCTGTGTCTAGGAATGCGCTCTGCTCTCCCACATGCTCTGGATGTTGCGTGCAGAAAAGGGGCCAGCGCTCGCAATCCTGCGCTTCCCTGGCTATCAGCACCTCAGCACCCGCTCACCTCCGAGCAGCCCCAGCACCTACACACAAAAGCCTTTCCCATCAATCCTGCTGCCATGGGCTCAACGCCCTCCGAGGGGCATTCCATGTGACCTCATAAATCCCAACTCTTCAGACAAAACCTTTGAAGATTTGATCCACAGATGTGATAAACAGCCAGCTAGTCTGTGAATGAAGCCAGTAGATAAAGGCGAACATCAAAGTAATAAAAACCACCCAGACAGCTAAGCAACTAGGAAAGGATTTTAAGGCTTCCTTAAAGCCAAAGGACACATAGTCAAATTATGACTATTTAAACAGGAAATTTCTTATCAAAATGATTTTATTTCTGCAGCAAGGCCCAGCAGCAGCAGCCAGTAAGTTACTTTGGCTACACAGAAATGTCTTGTTACTTCTTGCTTTTTCTGTTGTCTCTATGACCTATTTGAGAACACAATGTCTCTGATAAAAGGGCTCTGGAAAAGGTGTTAATGTGTTCATACATTCTAGATCTGAATTCCTGCCAGAATGACTGTACTTCAAAAATGTTGATAACAGGTGTGTGTGGGGAGGGGGGGACGACATTTTGTAATTTTACTGATACCATCTCTGGGGGCCAAAATGCATGGGAGTAAATTCCTTTTTCACCAAGTAAAGTCAGACATCAGCAACTTCTCTCCTGCAAATGCTGACAGCATTTCCACTACAGATAGTCATCACAGGGGGAGCTTTTTTTCCTCATTATGGCTTAGAACTGCACAGTAACTTTTGCCAGAAAGACTATAACTAACAACTGAAAAGGAACACATTAAAAACCTTGACAATGATTTACATGATATTTCTCACCGAGTCTCAGCCATTACAGATTTATGCCCACAGAAATGAATCACACAGCTGTTGTACTATTCCAGTGATGAATACCTGGAGCAGGAGCTGGGCAGCCTCTGTGCACTCTTTGCCACACATCCCGTGCTGCTCAATAGTGTATCTGCAGAAAGATGTGTTGCTCAGCCCTAAGATACACAAACTTACCCTGGCACAGACTGACACTTCCATATGTGTGGGATTGAGGGAAGAGGAATCTGCTTGGTGCCTGAAGAGTTTGCAGCAAGCCTTTCCTTTAGCATGGGCGCAGCTTGGAGGCATTCCAAATACCTCAGTGCAATCCCAACACCTCATTGTATTTCCAAGGCACTTAATGTGTAACACGTGCTTTGCTGCTGTTGAAAGACAAGAGTCAGCTCCTGAAACCAATACAGCCAGCTCCTGAAACCAGCACCGTTTGGATGAACAACACTGTGATGCTTCTCAGTACCTCACACCACCAAGTTTTTATTCCCACCACTCTTGCCTGTTAGCTGCAGCCCTCCTGAATGTGTGGGGGCTGAGAAGCGAACCAAGGAAATTCAAACCCACTGAAACTTCATGGGTTATATAGGGTTTGGGAAGCAGTGGCTTCTGCTCTGTAAACGCAGCAGATACAACAATAAGACTGGCACTTTCACCACTGCATCCTCACTCCTCCTTAACGTGCTGCTCTGTGAAGAGCAGGAGCTCCTCAGGAAAGGATCCTGCTTCACTCCTGTGAGAGCCTACCGTATTCTGGGCTGTGTGAGTAATTCTAATTACCTTGAACTAATAATGCTCGGTAACAGTGCCCTAAAGGACAAGCTGCCAATTCAATCAAAAGAAAGTTTGGATTGGAATGCCCCATTCCTCCTTAAATATAAGGGCTGGTCATTGATGCCCTGTATCCGATAGATTCCCCTGAGGAATTCGGCCACCTGCAAAGTGCTTCATTGTTCCTTTGAATGTGTAAACTCTTGAAGGGTCATAGTGATCTGTATGCCAATAGGCAACTATTTCTCCCTGAATCTGATAGTGAGCTCCTGAATTTCAATGCTGAAGATACCACCAAAGGAACATTCCCAGGAGTCTGCAGGATTAGGGAAGAGTTCTCACCTCTGAGGCCCCTATCATTAACTTTCTGTAACTTCGAGAAACTGGAGAAGAAAGGGGAGATTTTTATCTTCCTGCTTCTACCTTAATTCAGCTGCCTTTTATTACTACTGCTCTTTCCCCTGCTCTCAAACTCAGCTGCTGTGTGTATAAACCTGCCTTGTGCTCACAGGTGAAAAAGCTAAAGGAAAATTCAAGGTACCAAACATCCCACAATTTAAATCCCTCCTAATACACACCTCTGCTTACAACTTTATTTGTGCTTCAAATCCTGTTCAACCATTTGTCCTTTGGGGAGGGAGCTGCTTTTGGAAAATAAAAGCCTGTGCCAAAGAGATTGAACTGACAGAAGTGATCTAAAGTCAAGGAAATACAGTCTGGAGAAAAAACTAAGTCCACTAAATCCAGGCTTCTGCCTTGTATGAGGGACGACTGATGGGAGACAAAATCTGCTTTCTGACAGGGGAAGGCTATGTGGATAACAGAAGAAAAAGCTTGTTTTCTTGTTTTTCATGAAGATGGCTAGAAGAAATGGATTTAAATTGCAGCACGGGATTTCTGAAGATAGCAGACAGAAGGTTCTAACCCTGAGGATAATGAAGTTCTAGCAGTCAGTCTGGGAGACCAAAATCCTACAGTCACTGGAGATTGTTAGATTACCAATTTCTTGATCATCCCTAAGCCACAAAAATTACTTGCTTTAAATATAAGTTGATAATAGATATACTAAAAACATAAACCAGATTTATAAAAATGCCCTCAAAAATCATCAGTTTATCCTGCACCCCCAGACCAGGTTTAATTATATATAGTCTTCATACAAATTTACCTGGCTTGCTTTTTCCCTGCCCCCAAATGTAAAAAGAATTGAAATGATTTACTAAGTTTTGCTGAGAAAAAAAAATATTTCAGTAGCACACAAAATATGGCATTTGGTATAGAAAAATCCCATCTTTGTAAGACAATCAAATCACTAGAACTGGGAAATTAGTGTTTGTCTTTCTGTTCAGTAGGCTGGAGTTTAGGACACACCCCCTTGGATCCATGGATAGCTAATCCATGTGCTCTCTAATCCAGTGCTCTTCAAAATCCTCGTGATTTTTCAGCTTTTAATTAACTGGTTTGGGTATAAACTAAATGGTATATTTTAAATCTGTGACTGTGAAATCAGCAGCAATCCATCACCTTCTGCTACTTTTGAAGATCTGTGAACAATTTTTCTGGTTTTGGCTTTTTGTTGAGATTTCTGCAGCAAGCCAGTGTTGCTTGGCTACTTAAATTAGGTTTATTTTATAGACCACAGTACTAGACATGCTCTGTTATTTCATGGTTAGGAAGGAACTGAGCCTCAGCTGTCTTCCTTCCTAAAAAGTGCTTAAGCACCCTGCTACAGTAGTAATTCCTGCCACCATTTCCAATTATTTTCTTCCTATGTATCCATTTCCATCTGGATGTTGTCTACAAGCTTGATCTGAATTTGTGGTTTTCAAATAATCAAAACTGGATTTTTAACAAATATCATGTCCTTATGATCAAGCCATACAGCTGTGTCTGGGTCTTCTCATTCCATCCTACTCCAATTCAAATACACAATATCCCTACAGAAAGTGGGGATTGTCTTTAATTTCATTTGTCATTAAGTGCAGAAAAACAACACAAAACACCAAAAATAAACTCTGGTAATAATACTTTATTTAAAAGTATAATTCAAGGCATTACCTTCTATCTTGCAATATGGGAAAAAGTTGGGCTGAAAACAATAAAACCAGCAAGCTCTTGGTAAAAAAAACAAAACTCTTCAAATAATCTCCTGAGGTAAAAGTGATCCAGACCTAGGAAAAAGGCACCTTTTCACTTCTGTCATTCCCTTTCTTGGTATAATGTTTGAAGTTCTGTGCAATGTAATTTCCAAATCCAGTCAAACTGTGAAAAGCAATGACCTTTGAAAGTGTGTGCTGTCTCAACAGAATTCAGAGGCACAAAAGCACATTCAGAGTTAATTCACAACAGACACTGTGACAGAAACATCTAAGAAACCTCCTCAGCCAGATCCAACCCATCAGATTCAAGCCTAAGGAACCAGCTGGCCAAAGAACAGCCTAAAATATCCAAGATCTACAAACAGGGATTTGCTCTTCCCTCAAGCCACAGCAGAGAAAATGCAGGTTTTAGAGACAAAAGCTCCTGTACATGCAGTTTGAGGAAGGAGGGAAGTGACAAAAACTTAAATCCTCAGAGACGCTCATGTACGTCAGCTCCTGCCAGCGCCAAGCCTGACCAAGAATAAACAGAGCTAACGAGCCTGGAGCAGTGCCAATCAGCATTAGAGAAATTATGTGCCAGGCCAGGGAGTCAGCTAATCCACAGGAAGACTGTAAAAAACACTCCACAAGAGCTGCCGGAACTCACAGCTACCAGCTGCCAAAGCCTCCTACCCTTAGAGGCATTTTAAAGTTTGGCTTTGGGATATCAGGCACAAGACTACTGCTCAGCATGGTTTAGGGACAGCAGAAGGAAAGGAGGAACACAGTGTGAACTGGAAACTTGTTTTCATGTACAGTCCTACCCTGGAACTAGGAAAAAGGGGAGGGCAACTTCCTTTCCTGCAGGTTCCAACTGTTCAATGAGCACAGCAGCCTCGGAGACTGCTCAAGCTCACCAAAAGCACAGAGCACAAGAAGTGCATCAGCAAATGCAAGAAGTGACTACACAGCTCAGAGAAAGGCTGGTGTCATCATCTGTATAAAACAAACCAGCCCAGAACCAACAGCCAAACTTCCATTATACAATATCACCTAAGAAAATAAATTCTCTGTCAACTGTCCCAAAGGCAGGATTTGCCTCCAGCTCAGCTGTTCCTCACCTCAACAGCCCAACAAGAAGAAGCACCAAGACATTTGCAAATCAAGACCCACAAGAGAAATACATCCAATGGCAAGAGGGACAAGACTTTCCAGCACACATGGCTTGGGGTTTGGCTGCTGGCACAGTCTAGGGAAGCTCAGCAACAGGATACTAGTCCTTCAGGGAGAAGAGAAAGCCAGGATTAAGAAAAGCTGCTTCATTATAGCTAAACACGAACACTAAAACCAACAGAAATCCAAAATACTGGGATTTGTCATGATATCAAAGTGTAATTGTGATTATTAGCGTGTCACTGTAACAGCATTTTCCAAGTCAACTGAGCCTGCACTGCTTTGGCAGCACGAGATGCTTTATTTTTTTTTAAATATACCAGTAACAATCCTCATTTCAACAAAGTTGGGGTATTTTGTTGGGGTTTTTTTCTGTTCTTTAAACAAGGACAATAGATGCTTATTTTGGCACAGAAAACATTCCTCCAGAACCACACTTTGGCTTCCTTTCCCCCCGTTTTCTTTAACAGTATCCAAAATATTAGCCTCCCTATATTCAAGCCAACATAGAAGCCAGTAGAAGCTGCAGCTACTCAACCCCTCTCAAAAATACAGACACCTTCAGAAATGTGATTCTGGAGCATGAAAACTGGACTGAGTATCCATGGAACACCAAAAAGAGGCATTATTTCCTACCAGGAAAAAGCATGGCAGACATCCCTTTTTGTCCTTGCTGACAGCAACATTATCTAACAGATTTCATAGGTTTGTCTGTCTTAAGTCTGGAAAGGAGAGAAGGCAAAAGGCAAGATCTCTCTCTTCCCTCCTCTCTATCAGCACCCTGATAACACCCTTGCACCTACCACACATGGAAAAAGCAACAGGCTGTGCAAATTGCCTGGGCACTGCTTTGGAATGCTGCAGAAGACAAATATGTAACCCATGGCTTCTGCCACCACCAGTAAATCAGAGCTTTTATTTGCACTTTATCTGTATCTTGTTTGCATCAGCATGTCCACACTCTGCCAGGCAGTGTCAGCTGCTGCTGGGACTGGATGTTGTCCCCGAGGTAAGGCCACAAACAAGAGCTCAGAACAGGCACAGAGATCACTGCAGGAGTTCCCAGCTCATGCTGCTACTTCACCACCAGGTCCCAACCAGCAGAACCAAGGAGGGTTTAAAGGAGGCTGAAGCTTTACCTACCTGAAACAGGAAATGTGCCAAGCTTCATTGACAGTCTTGTGGAGGCGCTGCCCAGCAGCAATGCTGTCCCCACATCCCAGACATCTCCAGACTTCTTCACCTGCATGCAGCAATAAGGGGACAAACAGCAACCAGTTTACATCAGAGAAAACAGAGATTGGTACATCCTTCATAAAGAACAACCTTAAATTAAGGGACTGACAGGAAAGCCTTCCCACATGGAAAACTGCAGGCAGTCTACAACCCCAGAGTGGGAGCTCCCAAATCAAAATGATATCTTGTGTATATGTATATATATTTTTCTCCAGACGTGACAGCTGGTCCTTCACATTCTGCAGAAGAAAAAAATATGACTTTTCATATAAAACAGTTCAGTTACAGCTCTGTCAGAGATTTCAGGAAGGCAACACCAGTCTAGTACAATTCCAAGAGAGAACCATGCTAGGCCAGGAAGCCATGCTACTGCTTCCCCCACAGCACTGACTCAGCACATAACGTTTGCTCTCATTTGTATAATTAACTGGATTTCCCAGAACTGAAAGAAAGGAAAGGCAAACTTTATTCAATAGAGAACAACTAGACTACCAGGAAGGAATTACACTCTTGAATGAATATTCCCATAGAGACTGCACAGCCAACACCACACTACTGTCAGACTTAAGAAGGGGGTGTGATGCTACTGGCCTATTGCCCTTTCAGAAAACACTTATAATAGTTATAATGGAGCTATAATAGTTTTTGCTAGAACTGCCAGAGAGCCCCAGAGAGAGCTGGTTACTTAGATGCAAGCAAACTAGGAAAACAGAATGAAAGCTTGTGCA
Organism: Parus major; assembly: GCF_001522545.3. NCBI lineage: Eukaryota > Metazoa > Chordata > Aves > Passeriformes > Paridae > Parus > Parus major. The sequence continues at coordinate 10,641,020 of NC_031784.1, read as the reverse complement.
CAAAGAACATTTGGCACACAAATAATTGCTATCCAAAATCCCAAGGGCAGTGCAGACATATTAGAGAGTCAAGAATCTTAGTTCAACACAGGATGGCACATGAAATGTGTCACAGAGCAGAGCAGATCCCAAACCTGTCCTTCCTGCTACCAACAGTTTGCTTGCAGCAACTCTGCATTAAAGAAAAAGGTGCACTTAGACAAGGAAAACCACAAACCACAAACTTCCCTTTTCCAAAGAATGGTACAACTTGGTGGTTGCTTAGGCAAGTTAATATCACTGTTAAGTTCCTTGAAACTACATAAAGCAGAAACCATCAGCCTTCCATGCACCTTTACCCCACAGTGGAGGTCAAGGACAATGTTTAAAATTAACCAATATGAAGATCTTGCACTTTTTACATGAATAGCTGTTTCAGGGTAAAAACCATTTGCTGCTTAGCTACAAGCACCACTATCACCACAGAGCAGCAGCACCCAGAAAGGTTTCCATGCAGACTGTAAGGCTCAAAGGGTTCCTTTAAATGTGACGAGGGGTGCAGGTTGCTACTGCAGTTCCCAAGTGTGCATCAGCTCCTGTGCCCTCCTGCTAATCCAGAAGACAAGAACTCCACCTGAGCTCAGACCTGCACAGCAGAGTAAAGGCTGGGAGTACCTTGGGAAAACCTGACCCTACCTGTGTTGTCCTTTAAAACAAATGGCTTTTAGCACACCAAACGGGCTTGGGAATAAAGGGCAAAGTTATGTGTGCCTGTGCCTCCATGCACAGGCAGCCAACGCTCTCCTCTCCAAGAGGGGCAAGCCCTGGAAGTCAGCTGGACTTCTGAAATAGCTGCAGGCCAAAAACACCTGCAAATCAAACATTCTGCAGCTCCATCCCCTCCCCATTCAGTGTCACCAGCACAACACACACGTGTCAAAACGGTCTGTGGATCCTATTAAAGACATTTAAAGATCAATGACTATACCACAGCTGACTAAAAGCAACAAATTATTCCCCGACCATTTTACAGAATCTGACCCATCAGCTTCAGAACTCCACGAAGCAGTCACCTACTCTCGGCTGAAGTACTACATCTGTTTAAATGTACCCAGGAAGGCTGAATAGCTCACGAACGGAAACGAACAGTCCTCAATCCAACAGAAATTGCTTCAGTATGCAGGAGAAACGACGGAAATGAACAAAACAGAGCAGGAAACAGCGCGAAGGAAACGCAAACGGACATAATCCATGTAACAGGTCTGTCGAGCTCCCCAGGACGGGCGGAATGTGCCAGCGAGGAGCAGCCGCAGTGGCCCCGGCGGTACCACAGGGTGGGGGTGAGTGGCACCGGCCGGCCCCGCGGGCACCTGCGCTGCCGGAGCCCGTGCGGCTGCTGCCGCCTCGGGCCGTCCCGCGGGTCTCACTGCACCGGGGCTGCCGAGAGCCGCCGGGAACCCCCGGGCCGCGAACCGGCTGTGCCACCCGCTGGAGGGAGCCGCGGGCCGGCTCCAGAATGCGCCCCAGCCGCGGACTGACGTCCGGCCGGATCGCGGGCTCAGGAGGCAGCGGCCCCGTCGAGCCCCGCG
>NC_031784.1:10625163-10639032 GCF_001522545.3 Parus major | reverse complement strand
CCGCTCCCGGCCCCGAGGCAGCGCAAAGGAACGGCGGCGTACTCCGCTCAATGTAAAACCATTTTTTAATTCTAAATCACTTTCACAACAGTGAAAATTAGTGAGGAGGAACGGTAACGCACTAACCGAGCCGTCCGAGCCGTGTGCGGTCGGGTTACGGGGCAGGGGTACATACAAAAGCACACCAGGGAAAGGGGGAACCAAGCGTTAACACTTTTAGACTATTTGATCCTTGAATTGCCGGAAAATAAGAGCTCTCAGCCATGTTTCTGCAGCCTTCTCTAAATCCATTATCTCTCTCACTCCTAGATGGAAAAACCCCCCAATCCATTAAAATTCTGCTTTGTAAATGTATTACTTTATATTTCAGTACCACTTGAATCAATTGCAGTCACTTCTCTATCCTCTTTATGGGATAAAGGCTTCAACGGGCTACCCTTCTCCCTGCATAACCTCTCAGTACGAAGTTTTTCCGTACAAATGAAGGAGGAATCCGTCCCTTACTGTCACATGAACCTTCCCTTCTCATCAGCAGGTGGTGCTGACTGCGCAGGAGAGCAACCCAAAGCTGTGACATTGTAGGACAACCAAACAACACCAGCCTTTCTCCTGGGAAGGGCCCCAGTTACCAAATTATGCACTTGAGAAGAACCCTATACTAAAGTTCAGCTTCTCACAAGTGTCGCACAACAAAAGCTGGAGCACCACCTCAACTATAAATAGTTGAGCAACATATTCTGTCAGATTATCATCGAGTCAGGCACAAATCTGACATGACAAAACACTGCAGAAGCTTTGCAACATTCTACTTGCCAGATGGGATTTTGGAGGTAGGCAAGTTAAACTTCAGTCATCCTCTGCCTTGACACTAAAAGGGAACAGTTTATAATTACATAAATAAACTTCTATAACAATTAATTAAAGGTGTCCTGCCCAGGAAACTCTTCCATATGCTAAAAAATCCCAAGCTATTGAAAAAAAAGTTTCTATTAATTGATTTATCAGTTTTCTGTCTACTGCCAGGGAAGTCACAACATTCATCTTGCAGGAAATCATTATGACTATGAGTGACCTGAATCAAAAAATCTAAAAACAGTAAGAGAAAAAAAAACGGAATTGCCTAGTTCATTTTCAGAGAAATATGAACTGTTCATCTTGCTAGGGAATCTCTCGTACCTGTTTCGAAGGAATCTAAACCAATACATCAGGAGTACTCTTTAAAGCTGAATACCCAACAAGATTCCAAAGTGGCTGCAGCGTGCTCACCTTCTGAAATATCCCCTCAGCACGTTAATGGTTGTGGTCTCCTCCAGCACTTCAAATTAAAATCTTTGGTAGATACTGCAGAGACTCTTGCGCTGTAGTGGTTCTGCTGTGGCACAGGAGAAGGTCTGTGTGCACCTGCAGAGAGAAGGTCTTCCAAATGTTCCCTACTGAACATGTGCTGGCAAAGGCAGGGTCTCACATCTCCTCCTGTGTAATTTTACAGTATGACAAGTTTTACCTCAAAACTCACGTAAAGATGCTTTTTCTTCCTCTCCCCAAACAAGCTGATCTCAGATCTGTAATAGGATTTTATCTGGAGTACATGACCTTGTGTAGAAAGTCTCAAAGCCTTGGGAAAGATAAATGTCGCTACAGTGACGAGATTGTGAGGGGATTATCCATGAGTGCAGCCACAGGTGCTGCACAGAGCTGGGGAAGACAACACTGTTTGTCAGTGAGGAACTGGGCTGGGTCCGGCAGCCCCACCTGGCTTCATGGCCAGAGAATCTTCCAGTGTCTGGCTCCAGCATGCTCAGGCTTTAGAAAATTGCAGCATAAATTTGTATCCCTTCTTCTAACAGCCATCAGAACCATCAGGAAGGGTTTTCCACCACACCAGGAAATAACAGACGGAAAAGAAACCAGTCTCCAGACCTGGTTCCGTTTGCATCACGTGCTGTGCCCCAGACAGTCTCAGCAGTGCTGCAGATGATTTCCTGGAGAAGGTCGATGTTGATGGAGACATTAAATAACATCTGCAGCTCTGGCAGATCCATCGTGGTTGCAAAGCAGGAGATACTGGTCACACTGGAGGTTTCCTTACCTGCCCAGTCTACCTTGGGATAACTGTCTATCCCACAGACCTGGTGTCACTGATTGGCACAGGATTTCAAAGCAGCACTCCCTCTCGGAGTGCAGCTCAACGCTAGGCCCATGGTTTGTGGCAGGAACCTGTACAAGATATCTGAGATGAAATACACTTTTAAACCAATGTTTTAATTCCCAACTCTGGTGCAAAATGTGAGATTCCTCATTGTGCTGTGGTACCACCAACTCCTGAAGCCCATAGTTAGCTATGGAACCAGACACCAAGAGGTTTAAAATGGGATGGGGATGCAGTTTGTAACTGTTTCAGTGGCCTTGTTGGTCATGAGTATATAGAATAATGGAAAAGACTTATGCAATCAACAGCCAGAACATTATCACCAGTGCCACAAACAGGAAGAGGCGGGAAAGGAACTGCTCATCCACATATTGAGGAGTCCCTGGAACAGCTGGAAAACAGGAAGTAAAAAAACAACAGTTCAGCTCCTTCCTCTTCTCTGGGATTGTGTATATTCTGAATATAGGATATTCATACATTGAAAAATATGCAAAGAATCTGCTTGGTGAGAAAGTTGCTATTTCTGACCCTCAGCCTGGCTGGCTGCATGGGAAGATCAGAAGGAAGACAAGTATCAGATCCCTGAAGCAGGACTCCTTAGTTCAGTCCCACCCCAAACAGATTTTCACTGGACAATGAACTGTAGTTAATAGGGACGATAATTAGACCCAAGGACAGCACAGGACCATGGCAACACTGGTGTGATGTGAAGAATGAGTTTGCTCCTCATAATTCCTGTGCTGTATGACATAGTGGAAGATTTGCCAGGCATAACCTTTCACAAAATAAGTTCAGAAAACCCTGGGCAGTAGGTGTCCTTGTTCAAAACAGATTCAGCTTGTCTACAATAAAGACAGGGAGGAAGTTCTCTAGGGATTACTTAATTGTTAGAGAGCAAGATCACCCCTTGGAGTAACCCAATTGTTTTTTGTTAATCAAAAACATTAAATAATTTCACTGCGAAGTTACTTCTCATAGAATACAGATGACTATCTCAGAGATAAATTTCTGAAAAATGAACAGTCTTTGCATTCATTATTTTGTGGTACAAGCACCAGCTTAAATTTTTTCTTCTTATCTTTCAGGAAATGGTCCTTTCCTACTCTTTTTAAAATCTGTGTCTCCTTCACAGCCCTAATGACTCCTTTTTATTATTATTATAAAGTCTAGTCCAATTTGTCTTTTTGCAGGAGGAGTCTGCTAGTGTACCAGAGGAGACATCTGAATTAAAGGAGAGTTGTCTCCAGTGCCACTGTTTGTCTGCAGTCACTGGTCTCCCAGGAGGCACTTCAGCAAATTATATGCAAGTGACAAACTTTCTTCTTTTATAAGTCTGTGTACAAAACATATCAGCTACAGACCACGTTCTCTACTGAGTGTTTTTGCCCTCATTTCGTGTTTCCATTGGCAACACTGGTTACTGTTCAGAATCTTTTGTCATTTAGTAGGTTATTTAAGTTTGTAAAATGTCTGTTTGTGACAGGACAGGAGAAGGATCCGTGGTACCTGGAGGAGGTCGCCCGTCGTTTATGTTGAAGGCTGTTGCAAATATACCAAAGGGAAACGCCCCAATTCCAAATGACATCTGGAAGCCACCATCACCAAACCCAAAGCCCTGGAATCCCTGCAGAGAACAAAGAACAGAAGACAAAAAAGGTAACAATCACTTAAAGCCCATTTCAGAGTACTTTCTGGATTTGCAGACATTCCCTCTCACTGGCTTTCTGAGGACTGAAGGAGGGCCACGCTGTCTGGCAGCTTTCAGTCTGACACACTTTTGTACATATCCCCTTAGCTCTCCTGGGTTTAAAATGTTTCAGACAGCAGTAAATTTGCCAAGCAACCCAAAGGTTTGAGAAAATGAAAACTAGCAACTGCAGCTCTTGCTTGAGGGTCACAAATTAGGACAGTGTTTCCCAACTGTAACCTTTCTCAATGTAGTAGGTATCTGCCAATGTATCAAAATAATCAGAAGGATTTCTATTTAGAATGTCTTAACAATTTATCTCTGTTAACAGCTGGTAGCCACATAAGAAAGATACTTCAGAAAATAATAGAAATTTATTTTTGTGATACATGTGCATCATTTCAACGCTCAGTGAAATGATAAATTGCCAGTTGGATGGAATGCATTTGAAGGAAAAGTATAAAAAAAGTTAACCAGGGGATTCAAATTAAGGTAGAAAAATCTCCTGGGGCAGAAATGCAAGACATAAGGAAAGTAGAAAAAAAGGAAGTTACAATGCAATAACACCGACCCCGTGGGATCCAGACTAAAATACCACATATCAAGTCAAAAGATAAGTGTTCTGAAATGAGATGAATCCTGTTCTGCAGAAGCAGTGTGCTGTTTGAGAACCGCCTGTATAGGAATCTAGGGGCTTGTGTTATGCCTAGCAATTGTGGAGAGCCCCTAGTTGTAATCCAATGATCTGTCCTCTCACCTCAGGATTAAAACAGTGATACCAGTTCTGAAAGACCCTCTGGTTTATCACCACCAACAATGGGAGGACAAAGATGATTTTACACATATAATAAAAGCCAAAAGTTTTTTGGTTGAGCCTTGATTTGAGGAGTTGGGTCTTTTTGAACATACTCTTCTCAAGCATTTTGCCACTAACTATGAGGGACAGCAAAGCTCTCTGTGGCAGGTACAGGATCTGAAGAGAACAAGGAAGCAACACCACTACTGTCCTGCCATTCATATCCCATCCCTCTGATTTACAGCAGCACCAGCTGAAAGGTCCAAATAAGGTACAGGAGCTGATTTAGTAAGTCAGCAATGCCCTAGTCAAAGAGAACAGCTGAGCTCCCAATACATTCAATACAGAAATGCACCTTAATCACACCCTGCAGAGTTGTTTGCCTGAAGCATGAGGGAGACAATCCTCTCCAAGGACTCCAGGCTGAGTTACATGGAAATGTGCCATTGTTTCATCAGGTCATGCTCGCTGCCATCGTGCTGAAGAACACTGTGGTCTGTCCTACCGCCTACTCCCACATCTACTCCATCTGCCAACTGCTGTTTACATTCACCCTATGTAATCTCCTCAACAAAACCACAGATGCCTCTTCAAATTAACATGTATCAAATAGATACCGATTTCTCTTGCTTGTAATGTACAGTAATATCCCATCGAAACAAGAGAACCAGGTGTCAGTTTCAAAAATCTAAATTCATATGTGGATGTCATATTTCAATGACACGTATGTTATGAGAGAAATACATTTGCACAAGGAATTTTCAAAGCAAAGTGTTTCTTGTATTAAAACATGGAGAACAGTTAAGTATGAAAAGCTTTCCCAGTGATACCACAGTGGGCTCATGAAGCTTGATCCAAGCTGGGCTGCTCCTCGGGATGCTAAAGGGTACCAGAGGAATGAGCTCTCTGCCACCACAGCTATCAATGATTCATGAACAACCAACTGGGCAAGAGCAGGATATGCAAGCTGCAGGATCTTCATTCAAGATCTCTCACAAACATTATGTTCTCCAGGATGAATAAATACCACCATCAATAAAAACAACCAAACTGCTTGAGCTTATTTGATCACTTACCCCTCTGTTCTCTGGTTCAGGTCTCTGTCCTTGGGGTCGTGGCGGAGTTTTCTCTCTGCAGGAAGTTGTGAAATTAGCTCAAGTGCAAGGACATATGACAACAGTATCTGCAGTACCCTGCCTAATAATGCAGAACCACCATAAAATGCTGGGGCCATCCAGCAGAGCTGGAGCAGTGTGTGAGAGAGCCAATCATGCAGCTTTGGACCTTCAGCAGCACATCACTGAATTAACACTGCACTTTTGAATTACAAATACCCATTGCAAAGACTAAAAACTGAGGACATGAACATTTAATAGAAGCTTCTCTGGTCAGGTAACAATCAGTAGCAGTGCCATCTGCTACTTGTAACTGACAATTAACACTTGATTCAAATTAAAATGAATTGCCAGTTGAAGAAGAAATGTGTGCAAACCCAGGCCCTGAAAAAGCCAGTAGTATTTGGCAGAAATATCAGATCTATGTCTTTTGACAAAGTATTTAAAATTGTTAATCCAGCACTTCAACAGTTTAATCTTAAGACCCTGAAGTTTCATCTTTAATTTTCAAATTAAAATAGTTGCATTTAGGTTTCTTACCTGGGGTCCTGTTGCCCAGTGCTGCCTCTTCCATACAGAGGAATAACTTTATCTCGACTGATTCCTGCTTTGCATACAGGACACACTTGTCTGTTTGGCCTGGTCTCTAGCCACTAAAAGAAAGGTAAATTAGAAGAAAACTAGTAAAATACCACAAAAACAACTATGCAAACCTCAATTGCAGCCAGGCAGAAAGACTTCAGCAATTTCTCAGAGAGCTCTGGAGCAAGACATTTAATAAGTGCCAAGTAGTCCCCAAAGTGGAGTTGGCACTTTGGCTGTTGTTCTGGTGATGTACACTTGCTGATGTGTACATATTCAGATCAGCACTGGAGTAAAATAAGAAATAAAGAGTGCCACCAGAACTGGTAGGCCAAGGGTTAGTGCAGATGATAGTGCAGATAGTTCCTATCATCCACCTTTTCTGTATTGGTAACACAATGCAAAACACTATGTACACAAAGAGAACAACACTCAGCACTTAAACCTGCAAAGTAAACCTTGCAAGTTCCAACAGTAATTGTACCAAAACTGGAATTACACAGGGTTTAAGAAACTCAAAAGTGGAGGCAAGCGGAACAGAATCTAAGTTTTCTTGTTGCTCAAAGAGCAGATTGCAAGGTGTTGCACATGAAGCTGCACGAGCAGGTTGTGATGGCCCTGGAGAGAAAAGCACATTTGAAAAGAGGGGGATACTCCAGAGAACCAAGGGCTTTATTGAGCAACTGGAGCTGATGAAAAACAAAGTAAAAGGAAACCTGTCTTACCTGGTGTAAACAAGGCCAACTGTGAGCATTCCCAGGACAATTTGTTCACAGAGCAAAAAAAGAGAAGAAATTAGAATTAGTTACTGAACTCGATATGACAAATGTGCAGCATACAGGGATAGCACAGCTTGGTGACAACAGAATCCTGGAATCCAGCTGGGCCAGTTCTGTAGCCTCCCATTAAAATAATTTTTGTAAGCACAGCCCAAGACTGATCTCCACTGGGGTTTTTTTCACATTTCGCAATCTAAATTCCTAATATGGTTCTGTGCATCTCCCATTGCTGGGTCCTCATCCATTCCAAAGGACCAGACAGAGGCTCCATTAATCTTGGGGTTTATTGTACAAATTTTCTCTTCTGATACCATGAAAAGATATCCCAGAGCCAAGATGCAAATGAACAAGATGTCAGTAATGAGACTTTAGGATCTTAGAAGATTGAGCTGAAACACCAGCCATAATCACAGAATCATGGAATAACTCAGGCTGGATAATACCTCAGGTAGCCTCTAGTCCAACCTGATGCTCAGAGCAGAGTCAGCTATTGAGGTCAGACTCAGTTGCTCAGGGCAGAGAAATTCTATTACACAGATTAAATTGCCATGGCAAATTAAAAAAAAGTCAAAGACAAGCAACCTACAAGATAGAACTGCTAAACAGCCATCTGCTTTCAAAATGTTCTCAATAACACCATTCAGACAAGGCACCTGGTATTTTTAAGGTTCCACTCTTCCAAATCCTTTTGTGCAATAATTTAATCTTATTTGATCTTAACACACCCTAAACCAGTGATTTTCCATCTCCCCAAATAAAAACCCAGATTTTCAGATGTTATGTATATTTACACAGGAGAAAAGCACCTTCAGGCCTCTTTTTATTAAAAATTTAGCCCACTGTGTAAGAAACTCCAACCCCCCCACATTTGGCCATGTCAATCATGTCAGTTCAAACCAGGTTACCCACATCAGAAATTCTGCACATGTATTATATCTGTGCTGTACATTATTTTCAGGTCAAATTACAGAACTGAAAAATTCCTAACACGAGTGCAGTATCATGGGAAAAGAGAAATAGCCCATATGTAAAAAGCTTATTGACTGTTTTTTTTTCTTTTTTTTATGGTTTCAAAGGTAAAAAGAGCAAGCTTGTAGGAGGAACTACAATTTGGCCTCCAGAACCCAGATTCACATCCAGGTTTAGGTATGCAGAGGTTAGAAAGGAATTTAGATCTAAAGAACGTATCTGTGCTAAGCCAGACAGCACAAATAGATTAACACACATAAGCAAACAGTGTCAACAAGCACTGAACTGTCTGTGTGAGGCTGCTTGCTTGCTTTTACACAATAATCCAGAAGTACAGGGAGTTTAAGACACAGGAAACCCACTCCCTGAAACATAAGCAAATTAAAACAGCTGAGGAGCAAACCCAAGCTTCTCCTAAACCAAACCCCCAGTCCTTCCTCCTGGCTGATGTGTGGGGCTGCAGCACGTACCAGAAGAGGTGCCCACACAAGCTGATAACTGCATCCTTAGCAGTGTCTAAACAGATGTTGCATTCAAAAGTGTTGTCCTGATTAGTGTTGTCCCCAGAACCATTGCTGCTACTGCTGCCACTGGTCCCTCCAGTACTGGAGCTCTTCGTCGATGCAGAAGTCGTGGGTCCTTTGCTTGCCATCCTCAAGAACCACCCAGACGAGGTCAAGAAAATTTTCTTCTTGGAATCCTAGCTGTGAGAAAGGGAAAAAAAACAAACAAACCTAAACAACTTATTGGCATTATAAACATTGCATTCTGGCCCCATTCCAGACTGGCAGTGATTTATCTAAGAAGCTCTTGAATCCTGTTGTTGATGGTTTTAGTTTAAGGTAGCCAAGAGGCATCTTTTTTTAGAAACTAAGCTACTTTACAGTCCCATAGTATGACCTGGCTGATGTGTGACCTGTATTTTACTGTTACTGATAAGCATCCACAGCCAAAACAACCCCTCTGTATTTTCTCATAAATGCCATTTGCTGTAAGGAGAATGAGCTCACCTCATACATGCCCTTCCAAAATCCAACACAACTTATAACTGAGAGTGCAGTCTGAAGCAGAATTTAATAGGGAAGTAATTCACAGTTTAAACAGACTGACAATGCAGAGTTTTAAGTTCAATGTTCATTAGTTTGGAATATTAATGACATTAATGGCAAGCAAAGGTGGCTTAGAACTTGAATTGTCTCCTGAGCAGAATATTGCTGATATCACAGCAGTCTTGATATGACTATCAAACATTCAAACTATCAAATATTTCTAATCTAGTAGTAAGGTAGTAATGTAAGTATTAAAAAATTTACATGAATGTGCTTGCATTTTAATTCAATGCTTTCATTAACATAATCATATTTACCAAAGAACAGCATTTATTTTATTTCAGTAGCAACAACCTCTACAGTGTAATTCCTTGATATGTAAATTCCACAGTACCTAAAACTTTGAGATTCAGCACAAGGCATTTACATTTCTAGAAATACTTTTACCAGTACAAATTTTTTAATCCAAGAACTAAAAGATTTTCAGTAGCTACAGAAATTAATTCACTAACTAAAACAAAAATGTTTAAAATATTCCATTGTGCTTTTCATGAAACTCTAACATCATGCTGATGCTGCAGGAACAGGAATACTTAGATAAAGCTGTGAGAAACAAACAGGTGATTATCTGAACTTTTTGCAAGTGTACAAACAATGAAGCATTTTCAAAGGGCAACCTGAATTTTTCAGAAGGTAATTTCTTCATGAACTTACCCCCCAAGCACTAAAGGCTTTCCTTGGTGTTGCCTCTTTATAGCAGAGCTGCAGCACACGTGCAGGGCAGCAAACTAAAGCCTCGGGATCTCCAGCTATTATTGCCAACAGCTCCTTTCCTACAATACATTCCCACTGCACACATCCAGCCTTGTGAAGTATTGCAGCAAAGACTCAGTTACAGCAGGTGAAATCTATTTCTGCAGAGCTTTTTCACTCCATTACATCATTTTGCACAGTGTCCCAGAAGGGCAGATTTGTATTCACAGATGCTGCACTTCAACATACGCTGCTTTCAGCAGTGCTGACTCTTAGCATTTCACACCACGACTCCATTTACACTCAGTTCATTGTACAAAATTAAAATCCCTGTTAGATCAAGGCAGATGGAAACGCTGCCAACCCACAAACTGTACGCCAAAGACATTTGGATTTTTCACACATCCTTACAACCAGAATCTTTGGTCTGTCTTGCTCAGTAGTTTAAGTGAAAACTTATCAACTTGGACCTATATATATTAATAAAAAACCTGAGAAAACCTCTTTAAAACTAAGAAGTTCAACATGCTGTTAAAAATAAACATCCCCTTATGGAATGGTCACAAGAAACATCTTGACATATAATACAAGGAAAGGAAAGGATGTGTAACTGTGTAATAAATTCTGAGTCTCTAATACCAATGTGGAAAAAAAGTTCCTTTTTTCCAAATTAAATTCTATATATTAACACAATGAATCTAGAGACTTGTCAAAAAGATAAAATCTGTATCTCCACAAAAACTTACTGAAAACAAACCTCTCAGGTTTTAGTAACTACAACAAATAAGTAAAATGTTATGAAGAAGGATGACAAAGAAATCCAGAGACATATTAGTAATGAAATGGAATAAAGATGGCTGAGACAGAAGAAAGATTAAAATGACATAATGCAACAGGCACTGAATCTCCTTTCCTAGAAGAGGGTCATTCCTTAATCTCTACTGGGGATCCTCTCCCAAGTATTTGTTCATTGGCTGGTGGGGCCCAGTGACCTGTTAGGATATAAATAATTCAAAATATCAAAACCATACACACCAGTAAAAATAATAAAAGTCTTCTCAAACATTTGCTCTTGTCCTTGAAACATAGTTTAATGTGAGTCTGTAACAAGTGCTGCTGGGCTCCGTACATCTGCACATATATAAAGAAGCAAACGTGAAACAGCTTCCAGTGGCTAAATTTACATTTGATAATCATATATTGTGTAGCTTGTGAGTGTACTCTGAATCCTGAAGTAGGAATTCAACTGCAAATGGAACTTGATGGAACAGAATGAACTCAGAATGGAACAGTCACTCAAACTACTTAAACTTTGAGACAAAATTCTCTAGGGGAAAAAAAACCAAAACAACAAATGATAAACAAATCACAAACTAAAAAAAAATCAACAACTAACACAACAGGCCAAACCAATCCCATTTTCATTTTTGTTTAGAGTTTGTAAGGAAGACTGTGAGTACACTGGGATAGAACATGACTTCTGGGGTTAAGTAAACACAACTGAGGGATGCCAGTCAAGATTTGCTATATCCTTGTCCTTCAGATCAGGTCTCCAAATCAACCCTAGAGGCATGATGAACAGCAAACAAAACAAGGGAAAGGATATAAAAAACAGCTGATACCTAACTGCAGGCATTCAGAGATCTTGTCTTTATCTTTCTTTGCTCTCTACATATTTACAGGAAAACAGTATCTTTGTTTCACAAAAGCCATCTAGATTAGCTGTTTATTTCCTTTAAACCACAATCCCTATGTTATATCCCAACAGGTTGTTCTGACATTGACTGACGTTCGCTACATCCAGGAATCAAGAGTGGCAGCAGATGAATGGTTAAGAAACAAGAAACTCATTTGCAAGGAGCCTTCCTAAATAAACACAGAAGTCTGGTGGAGCGTGAAGACATGCAAGTGGAGGTACATGAGAGGGTGAAACTCCAAAAGGCAGACTGGGACCTGAGCCAGCTGAGAGCACAGGAGGTCCAGGACAGGAGTAAGTACAGGGACTGGGAATGTCCATGTGCTGGGTGTGATACTGCTACAGATCTCACTAACAGCCACTAAGAAAGGAATTTTCCTTTAATATTTTAAAAACTTAATCTGTAAATCTACTGGGAGCAACTGCACACCAGGAAAGCACGAGCTGTCAATGTGGCTGTCAAAGATCACACCCCTGAACTCAGCAAATGACAATGACTACATTTGCCAAGGTACACTGGCCCAACCCTCAAAATACAGGAAAAACACTTCAAGACAGGCCAGAGGAGTTTTCACCATAATTTCAGGTATATAAAATAAATCTGCTGGAAACAGCAGGTGAACATTAATTCAACCTGGGAAAGGCAGAGAGGGAATATAAATTAGAAGCTAATTTCACCTACATAAAACAGTCCTCGAATACATGTTCACAGTATGACATTAGGATGTCTCAAGTATTGAATTTTTTTCATGAACAATGAGAAAACATTCTGGTGAAGATATAGAAGTCTGGCTAGTTTATTAACAAAATCCAGTTTGTTCTTCCTTGCCATAACAATGAAATAAAAAGGGCAGCACTGTTGGATGTCAATTCCACTGGAAAGACCCTTTTCCATATTTCTTTCCTAATGAATCTTATTTTAGCTAAGATTATTGAAATTGAAATAATCCAAATCTATTTATGAAACAAGTTCTGATTTAGCTCCTGAACCTTTTTCTGTTTAAATGAAAAAGAAGACTTGTCAGTATTATCTTATTACTAAGGTAACAGTGTCATTTTATGACACTTAAAAATTTTATAAAAGGAGTATTAACATTAGAAAATTAATTTAAATCTAAAATTACTACCGAGAGTTTATATAAAGATGTCTACTCATAAGTTTAACAACAGTCTGATACTTACATTTTACAATTGCCTGGGCTTCAAGTACATCAACCACGTAACCTTAGCTAAAAACCGCTGACAGTGTCTAGAAGAAAGTGCACTGCCTTCTTGACAGTCATTTCAGATATTCTTAACAAACACATGACTGTCCTGCTGTTAATCATTAAATACATATTTATCTCTCACTACCTTTTTACTCTTTTCTGTCCCCCAAACATGTTACATTTTAACTCCTTGGAAAAATTTCTCGAGTTCATCTTTCTCCCTCCTGTAACCTGTACAGCATTGGGCACCCACTTTTTAATATCACCATAAAGTGGTCCCAAAACATGAATTCGTGTGATCACTTGCTCTTGCAAAACCAACCATTTGCCTTCCAGCCCAACGTGTCCTTGCCTGGCCTGGTTTCATTAATTGGGATTCTGCAATGCACACCTGTGTTACAGTCAGGGTAAGGCAGGGTATGCCAGCTGAAGGGCTGTTTCGGGAGCACTGACGAGTCCATGTACCTTGTAAATGCAAACAGTAAAAACCCTTACGTGATTAAAGTAATTGCTTTTTTATCTGTTCTATAAAGGTTTAATACAGACTCCCAACAAAAGTCTTTCAACAAAGATTTTATCCTCTTACCTCACAAAGTCCAAAGGGGGAAAAAAAAAAAAAAAAAAAAAAAAAATATAAGCAGTTGGGTAATGCTGCCCCAGCGATTTCCTGGTCTGCAGTGCCGTGCAAGACAGACGTGCTTGGCTAACCCAGGCTAGCAGCAAAACGTAAAAATATCAAATACAACAGTAATTATATACAACAGACGTGATTTAAAAAGTAACAAGCGAGTCTTACTGTATGAGCAATTCTCAAAATGTAAGTAATGTCATGTACCAGCAGCTGACGCCTCGCGACATACCCAGAGCCAGACCCGTCTATCGCGACAGAGGCGCCGCTCCTGGGAGCGGCTCCGGCCCCGCACAGCGCACCACCGGCCACGGGCGGCCCCTAGGACGGCGCTTTCGGGGGAAACCCCGGCCGGCAGCGCCGGGCCGCGGTCCTGAGCTCGGGGGACGCACGCTGGGCCCGCCGGGGGCACCGCAGCCGCGGCTCCGGAGGCTCCGGGCAAGGCCGGGGGTCCCGCG
>NC_031784.1:10596955-10624773 GCF_001522545.3 Parus major | reverse complement strand
CGGCCCCCCGCCGCCACCCCCGGTGCTGCGGGTGTGCGCGGCCCTGCTGCCCGGGGACGTGTGGCGGCCGCGGCCAAACGGCGGCCTCCGGGAACTGCAAGAAGTTCGTACCGAATGCTCGGCCCAAGCAGGAAGGGAGGAAAGAAAAGGAAGGACGGAAAAGGAAGGAAGTAAGAAGGACGGAAAGGGAAGGAAGGAAGTTTGAGGGAAACAAATCGTTGACTTACGAGTGTAGAGTGCTAGAATCTGAGCTGAGAAACATCTCCAGAATGGAAACAGAGAGCTTGATAAAAGTATTTAGAGCTTGAAAAAGGTATTTGTACAGTTGTGAGAAACCAAAGCAAGGGAGAGGAGGTGACCTGACTGAGAAGGCACTTCTGGAGGGTTTCACCCAGCTCCGAGGGCACCCCACCAGTCCTGAGGATTCCAAGGTACAAAACAGCCCAAAATTGCCTGTTCTTTTATACAGTGGAGAATGGGTGATTCCTAAACCAAGGTCTTCCACTAAAGGAGTTGAGTTTTATGAGGCAATAGTGAAGAAATGAAGGGAAGCTTGTGCCAAGGGAGCCAATTGGAGAGAGCCCAAGGATATTGTCAGCGGCCTGAGACTGCACAGCTCTAGTGTGAAGGCTGGAATGTGCAAGCCAGGAAATGTCCAGCAGGATAAAAACAGTTCTACAGAGTCCTGCTGCTTCCAGGAGCACACAGGCTTGGCAAAACCCACGGCAAAATGGTTATCCAGAAGCCCACCTGGAATCACCAAACACGTTGTTGTATATGTAGTGCATAACGCGATAGTGCTGATGGCGTGAGGAGCACACAAAGCAGTCCTACCTGCAGGAACACTGAAAACCTCTAACAAAGCAGTTCTCTTAATTTTCAACCAGTCAGCAAAGCCGCAGGGTTGGGCACAGCTTCTCCATTCAAGCGAAAATCTGTCATGTCAGTGTAGTATCTGATTAGGAAGTTACCAGGGCCCCGAGGACATGAACCGTATCCTCCAGAAGCTGATTAAAACAGGAAGGAGTTTATGAAATTCGGGTATGGGGAGCCCTGTCAAACTACAGCTCCCGGCGTGCTCTGCGGCTGGACTACAGCTCCCGGCATGCGCCGCGGCCGTACCACAGCGCCCAGCGTGTCTCGCGCTTGCAAGATGGCGGCGCCCAAGGGCGGCTCGGGCCCGGACAGCGACACCGGCTCGGACTCGGACAGCGGCGGTGAAGCGGCCGCGCGGTTCCGGGAAGCTGCCTGGGACTGCACCGCACAGGCGGCGGCGGCGCGGGCGGAGCCGCGCAGCGGTGAGGGACGGCGGACAGGCTGGGCTCTGCTCCCCCTCTGCGGCGTGCCCTCCTCTCTCTTCCCCGCCCCGCCGCTCCGGTCCGGCCCCCTCAGCCGGCCCCCTCAGCAGCTCCTCCTGACCCGCGGGGATTCCTCCCTGCAGCGGTGCCGGTGCCAGAGCTGAAGGGGGCTCTGCCTGGTCCTCCCGAGGCCATCTCCGGCCTCCAGCCGGGCCCAGAGCCCCTTCCCGGCAATCCTGGCCTGGGGGAAGTTTCCCTTTCCCCTCATAACTGTTCTCACCCGAAGGTGGGCCAGGGTTGTCCTTCAGACATTATTCTTTATTTCCTAACATGGGTCTGACGGAGGTAAAAGAGATCCTGGCTGCAGGTCTCCAAATGTGCCTTTGCTACTTTCTTTTCAGGGGGCTTTAGAAAGGATCGGTTGCAGCTTAAAGATCAGCCAAGCCTGAGGTATTTTTGCTTCTGGTTTCAGATTTAATGTTTCCCTGAAGAAAAAAAGAATGTGTAATATCTGTGCTGCTTCTACTTTGTACCTTGTGATACTTCATACTGAAATGGCCAATTCTGTTTGGGGAATTAGTCCAACCATAATCTGAAATAATGCTTAAATCTGAACAGACTAATATGTTTTTAAGGGTTTGGGTGAGGAGGGACAGATGTTATTAGCCTCGAAAGAAATAATCCTTGTTCTTATTTCAAACGGGCGTGAGGCAATCAGCCGTGAGGAGGGTGACAATGAGCTCCAGACGACTCCAGAGTTCAGAGCACACGTTGCAAAGAAACTGGGATCCATGCTAGACAGGTACTGGTATGCAAGCCTAGGACAGTTTATTCTGTGTGTCAGTTACACTGAAACGCTTGTTCACTAAAGCCAGGAAGTTCAATGTCTTAAGTACAAGGTTCCAGTATTCTGGGACCTGACCTTGCTGATGTGCTGTGCCCATCTGGTCAAAACTCTCTGTGCATCACTGCTTGTCTCCATTTGCCTCTGTGGTGAGCATCTTGTGGGGAGAAAAGAGAATTTGGGTGCCTTAGCACTTCCATCATATAAAAGCTGGCAGGAGAGTCTTTGATTTGTTCTTGCAACCTAAACCAATATCTGGTTCAGGGTTGTGCTGGCAGAATGCCTGGTACTGGGCTGCCACTCTCCATCTATTGTTCAATAGAACAGTTTCTGGAGAACTGTTCAGAGCTGGCTTTAGAAACACAGTTACTAAACCATTCTTGTGGCTTGCATTACTGAGGAGAGAAGGCCTGGTCTGCTCTGGAAACAGGGAGCTGAGGCAAACTAACAAAAAAAGATATATGCAACATCTCCCTCTAGTCTTGTTTCCCAGAAATACCCAACTTTAGTTCAGTTTGCACAAACCTGTCTAAGATCTGACTGGGATTTTCTGTTTAGCTTCATCACTGTCTTCAAGGACCCATCAGGACCATCACAGACTTCGGTGGCACAGTCTGACTCTGAGGATGATGGTGAGTTCCAGTCTCAGCCATTGTGGCTGTTTTGTGACTGTTAGCTGCTGACAGGTGGGATGGATCCTGTCCATCACCAGCTGTACCTCCAACTTTTAACATTTGCACTAAAATAATTTCTATTGGTGTCTGTGAGGGCTGTTACTTTGCAGCTCTGACCTCTGTGCTGAAAGTCCTCCCCCACAGTCCCAAATAATTGCTGTCAAGCACTGTGGGGATACAGTAACAGCGCTGTATCTTCCAGGGAAACAGCAGTTGATTGTTTCCACCTCTGTTTTATATTCTACCTAAACCCCCCCTTTCCATACTTCAGGTTTTCGCCTCTTCTCTTCCTCTGTCCCTGGAGACTGTGGGAAACCAGAGCCTTGCCCTGCAGCAAGGAGGAGGAGGCCAGTTAGCTCCAGGTGAGGTGCTGGAAGCTGCTTTGCTCCTCAGGTACTGTTGCATCCCACATTTCAGAGGCAGCTGGGACTCCCACAAGGGAATAGGAAGCTGAAGAGCTTGAGAAGTGTGTATTTATGACTTTTATATTTGACTAGACCAGAATTTTGTTTCTTACTTAGTGCTGGGGAAATAGAAATGTTTGTGGGAGATTTTCTTTTCCTCCTGGTATGGAGGGGAAAAGAACACATTGGCTTTCAGACTGGTTAAATGCAAACTGTAGGTGTGGGACTCCCAGAGCCACTGGGACCCGTTTATCATGTGTTCTCATCTCAGATTACTCTGCTGTGCAAGTTTTGGGTGAATTCAAGGCAGAAGTGCAATTCGACTTCCTTCCCTCTTGTTACTTTTCCAGTGACTCAGACAGTGACCAAGAGTGGCAAAGGTACCGGGAGGCTGCCGTGTCACCTGCGGATATTCTGAAGCAAAGTGCTTTTCCTGCATTGTCCCAGGGTTCCAGCCAGGATCAGAATCAGAGTTATGTAGAGCCCAACCAGAAAAAAAAAAAGAAGAAGAAAACTGGGAGACAGAACAATATTCAAGAGAAAATAATAGACCCAGCAGAGTGTGACCAGATCTGCAAAGATTTGCCTCAGTTGGTGTCTGCAAATGGCCAACAGGAGAGACAGGACAGCAATCACAGAGAGAACTCTGTGCTGCCAGGAGCTGTGAAGAAGAAAAAGAAGAAAAAAGAATGATGATTTTGCTCTACAAACTGCAGGTGGTTGTGATGGGTGAGGGAAACTGAAAGAAAACCTAACAACAAGATTTGCTGCAGATGAGGGAAAATTAATTGGCAAAGCTTCTGTTCTAAAAGCTCAGTGGCCTGAGAGACTAATTAAGTGACTTCCTGTGCTACTGGCATCCCCAAGGAAGGGAACATTGTTCTCCTCACACAGCAGTTGTCTGTGCTGCTGCTTATGCAGGCCCAATCTAAAAGGATTAAATACTGTGCCAGACTTGGATGGCAGAGGGATGTGATCATAGCTGCATTCCTCCTGGTCTGTTCTTCATATCATGAAACTGTTCTGGAGAAAGTATATGATGAATTGAATTTGGTTTACATGGCAACAGGTGATCAACTGCTTTTTCTCTTTGCCTCTTTGTAGAGTACTGAGAATAGCTCCAGCCCGTGGGAGACTCATTTATCAAAAGCATCCTGTCAGAAATCAGGGCCCCTTATTTTTTCCCTGCGATCATCATAGCAATCTGTTGTTGAAACCTGCTGTGTTACTAATCCTCTGCAATCTGCACCTCTCCAGGGCCCCTGCACATAAACAATGTGTGGTGAGCTGATTTCAGGCTTGGTGTAAATGCATCCTACTGTTCCAGTTGTGTCCACTGAAAATTTTTTTTCATGTATAGGGTTTTTTTTATGGCATCTCTTGTTATTAAATTTTACTACACTCTTGGACCTACTTAATTTGATAGGTTTTGTACAACAGATTGTTGTATTCAGATTCTCTCCAGCAGAGATAGAGGTGGCTTAGGATGGCTTTTTTGTTGCTGGGTGATCGATGCTATGGAATTGCTACAGGAAGGACTTAAGCCTGATTTAAAAACCACATTTCAGTTCTTGTTTGAGCTGGTTAATGACTTTTGTCTCTCTGAAATACTGTGAGGTTTGGTAGTTTTCAGTATGACTCTTTGTCTGTTTATTCTTCACTTCCAGTCTTTCAAGAAATTAGCTGTTACTGATAAATACTTCTGTTTTTAAGATTCCTGGTTTTCAGTAAATCCAATTTACTGGCCCAATTCAGAAGATCAGAAAGCCAGATTAGAGAAACCAAAAGAGTGAAGTATAGCTCTTTGAGCATGGGAAATTGTTATAAGATTCTTGCTGGTTTTTAGTCAAGAAAACAGCTGGCATCCAAAAATAGAAAAGCTAAGTAGAAAATTGGCTTGCAACCTAACAGAATGTGCCAGCAGAAGTTATTTGTGTTACATGCAGTTAAAACTTCAGTGTACTGGATTTTAAACCTGGGCTTTCAAATGCATGGTGGCCTAAACATTTCCTCTTGATTTATTTTGGGTTTATTTTTATGCTAACTGGAAAATAGATATATTTGCAACTGATGTACATGGGAAATCAGGAAACAATTCTAGGATGAAATTCCTCAGAGAATCTAGTTACTGAAACTGTTGATAGTATCTGGAGGAAGCTCTTATCAATGAAACTTTTTACAGACATCAGCAATTTTGACATTCCCAGGTATAACTGAAGAGTTCACTGTTGGGCTTTTTCAATTCTCCCAGTCTCAAGGTTTTTCATCCATTTCACAATTGAGAGAGAAGCTCAGTTTCAGTCACAGACAAAAACCTGTTATTTGGGGTTGTTTCCATGTATGGCTAATGACATATCAGTGATGTGGATGTTGAGAGTAAATAGAGAGGAATAATTAAAAGAGGAATTACAGAAGTAGATCCTTGGGACTAAAACCCTTCACTTAGTGCAAGCAAGACTCTTAGACCCCAGGGTAGTTATTTTCATACCAAGAACTACAAATGAAGCTTACAGGGAAGCTGAGAATGAGCCGTGTTCTGTAAAATTAATCCAGGCTGAGTGTTTATAGAGAAAACTGAAGGAACTCTTTGTGGAGCATGGGAACCTCCCAGGTGCTGGGCAGTGTCAGGGACCAGTGGGGAATGCCATCCTGCAAATAATTTAGCAGATAGCTAAATTATATAGCAGATTATTCATAGCAGATGAGATGAGAATTCACAGCGTTAATGCAGAGAACTGGAATCTCCTTGCAGTTGTTAAACTTTAATTTCTGCATTTAAAACAAAGCAGAGCTATATCAAAAACAACCAAGCCATTTCCACTAGGATAGCATGATTTTAGAGCAGGTCGTTTTTCACTGAGAATGTTTGGTATTTTGGTAGTTAATTAAGGGTTTGTAGCTTGTTGGTGACCCCATACTCACAGGTTTGTGCCAAGCCATTCTCAAATCTGTTTCTTGGTTGTTCTTGTTGCAAAATCACAAACTTCCAGGGTGCTGTTACTTATTCTAGTTCCTGTTGGTGCTTCCTTGCAGCAAAGGAGGAGAGTGTTTAAAGGTGGTCCCTTCTTTGGCAGCTCAGCTTTGCTCTTTCCCACATGATTTAGTCTGGTGTTGGCAGGTTTGTGCAGGCTCAGCTTGATGAAAGTACAGCTGAATAAAAGTCCCATCCACGTCCTGGCAGCGTTGGGATTCCTTCCTGGGCAGCCACAAAAGGATGTCTGGCCATTCTGAGCTGGCTCCTGTGGTGTAGGTTTGCTCTTTTGGGAGAGGGGGGGACAGTGGAGTTTAGCAGTTCCAGCATTATCTTTCCATGTTTTCTGTCTTGAGCCTGAGACATTTTCTCTCCTGGAGGCAGCTGAGAAGGGGCTTGTGTGCGGCTGTGGTGGCAAACACGGCTGGAGTCGCACCTGGCAGGTTGGTTGTGGCAGTCACTCAGGAGCTACTTGTGGTGGTTACTGGGTGGAAGATGCCATCTGTGTGGAGATGAAGGTCTCAATGACGTTGTGAGTGGATGGCAGCAGCTGGCTGTGGCTGTTGGTGGAGTCAGAGCTTTGGTACAGCACCAGGCTGCTGGAGGACACTGCCAAAGGTACAGGCAGAAGTCAATTGCAGATTCTCATCAGTCCCCTAATTGTGTGTGCACACCCCCCCACTTCCAGCATGGCTGTACTCTCCTGGCTTAAGGGCAGAGCTGCTTTTCTGTGTGTTTTGTGTGCTGCTGAATAGCTGGCTTGGGTCCACAGCCAGCCTGAAAACATTGAGGGTAGCAATCTCTAGAGTGTTCAGTTCTAGGAATTCCAGTTGATGTCCCAGTTCTCCTCTTAGAACTGGGATGACCCAATTGGAGTCTTCACAAGAGAGTCTTGGGCTTCTCAGCCCTGAAGACTGCCCACAGAACTGGGTACTCATTGATACTGATTTTGTTGATATTTTTCAAGGTATTTTCCTTTCTAGATTCTGAAGGGACCAATTTTCGCAGTCTGGCCTTACATGGACTCTGCTCTGAATCTTTGTTGTATTGACTTTTCAAACCCCTCAGGACACTGACAGAGCCAATTCAGGGAATTGTGAACCCAAATTACCATTTTGTAATTGTATTTTACAATGTTGGCAAGAAAAACTAGGCAATACATGGCTTAACAGCCACAATAGTGGCTGCTGCTCTTACCAGCAGGGCTCGAGGTGAGGCGTGGGGCTGGCTGAAGGTGCTGGATGGTTGTGTCTTGGTTCTGTAGATGGATTGTTGGTGCCTGTGACACTGGTGTGTGCATCCCAGACTCAGTGTGAGTCTCCGAGTCAGGTGTGAATGCCTAAAGAAAAGAGAGTTAATAGTGCCTGGCTTCTATATCCCTTCTAACAGCTGTGAGAGAAGCACTGAGCAGGGGCAGTTTCTGGGGAGATGAAATCCTCCTTGGTGATGCAGTGAAGAACTTGCTCTAGTACCCCCAGTACTGCAGCTGGTACCAGCAAGGCCAGGAGATAAAAAAGAGGCTTCTGCTGGGATGGCATAGACACACCCAAAACCTCTTTGACATGCAAGGGGCTGCCTGCAGACTGGTGCAGCTCTCAGGAGGGGGAACAAAGGCTGAATAAAGGCTGTTACCTGTTTAGTTGGTGTCAGGTTGGTCAGGGCGCTGAGATTGGCAGTGTCTGTTATCACCATGGTTTGTGGTAAGAGGCCTGTGTGCGTGTATTGAGTCACTTCAGATTTGGGGCCGTAGAGAGCTGTATATGAAAGAAAACAACATCATGTGGATGCTGGAGCTCTGGCTGAGTTGTTCTCCTCATGCAATGGGACCTGCTGTCTGTCTCCAGAATGCTGGGAGTGGAGGGACAGGGAGATAAATGCAATAGAAAAATAATTTCGTAAATAGAGTGACAATAACAGAGGAGAAAAACAGAGAGCTGTAAGCTCAAGGACCAGCAAATGCTCCAGAACGGTGTCTTTATTTTTGTTTACTTAAGCAAATGAGCTCAAGTTCTTACCATGAGGGTTCTGTATCTGAGCCATGGTAGCCATGAAGGGGCTCTGGTTGATGTGGCTCTGGACTTGCTGCATGAGGGGCTGCTGGTAGGATGGGTGCAGTTGCTGGGAGAACTGGACAGGCTGCAGGGTAGTGAGGCTGCTCCCCATGCTGTTTATTACAGGAACACTCTGGGGCTGGGTTGAGGCCAGGCCTGGAAAATAAGGATTGATGCTAGTGGTGTCCCACACTGCAGGAGGAGAGTGGCTGCTCTGCAACAGAGACATCTGAAACAGCCGTTGTGGCAGCCTGTCACTGCAGAGTTTTTCCAGATCCTGCTTTTCAGGTGTTCTTTTGGTTGTCTGTGATTAAGAATAGATTTCATGCCTGTGAGAGCAAAGTGGAAATGTCCAAAAACTGCATAAACCCACCTCTGATTTCCAGGGCTTGTCCTTGTCTACATCCTTGTGTACCAGTATAGCCCCTTTTCAAGTTTAGTGATCAGCAAGGGAGGCCTTGCTCAAAAATAAATTCAGAGCATCACCTCAGTGCCCAGTTAATTTACTCTTTTTGTTTTATGAAGCTGTTGGCAACAGAGACAACTAGGCTGTAGCTGTCCAGCCACGTGGAATGGAGTTTCAACTCTTTTTGCTAGGGCTGCCAAATTAAGGAATTTGAATCAGTGAGAGAGGTAGAAGGTTTCACACATTACTGCCCATTTCCCACAGCTGTCCAGACTCTGTTCCTGTAAATCAGCAGGTCTCCCCAGCACTCCAGTTTTATCTTTTTTTTGTTTGCACAGAATTCAAATCCATATCATAATCTTGGGAAGAAATGAAAATTAGTTCACAGCTGTCACCATGGAACAAAACAAGACATCTTTTTTCCTGGGAAGAAAGTAAGAGAAGAGTATACATTTTATTTTCCTTTCTCTAATGAGATGCACTTTGGCAGTAGACTAGTTTTGGAATGAAAAGAAATCTCATAAAAGTCCAGAAAAGCTGTCAAAGTGAAAAATACAAAAAAACAGTAATTACTGCTGTGGATTCCAAAGGCATATGCTGCTCTTTGCAGGAAGTGGAATGGGATGTTTTGTCTTTCAAACACTATAAACATGTTTCAATTTTCATCATTTTAAGGCAGTATTATACTTATATTTGGAAAGATGAAGAGCAGCAAACCAAAACATTGGCATAGAAATAGATTGTAAAAGTCTCTTAAAACATGGGTTTTGTGTATAACTTAATCTAACATGAATGAGAAACATCTGTCCTTAATCCCACTGGTACTTGCCAAGAGTGCTGCTGATCTTTGGTGACAATTTCCTCAGGTTTGTATCACTGCAAGGCTGTGAAAAGGGGGCAGGTAATGGTAACAACGAGAGGCAGCTCTTCCTGTGGGTGCTGGAAGCAGAGTCACTGCAGCCACTACTCACCGATCACCAGGGTGGAGGCTCCCGTGTTGGTGAAGGCGGGGGTCAGGGACGGGGTCTCGCCGGCCCCGATTGCCATGACCCCCGGCAGGGATGCCATGATCAGGTTCTGGGTCTGCTGGCTCAGCGTGTGTGGGCTTTGCTCTAGGCTGTGCAGGGCAGTCAGGGTGCTGACAGGAGGGAGAGTTCCGCCAGGAGCTGATACCTGTGCGAGAGGAGAGCCCTGAACGTGCTGCCTGCAGCAGGCGAGTCCCAAAGCTGTGATAAACACCTTTCTTCCTGCTCTTCCCCCTTGCTAACTGCAAAGGCTTCACATATCCTTGTCTGCAGTTTCTGTGTGCTCATTGATTAACTAGCACAGGTCAGCTGTTGACATACTAAGAGTAAATCCCTGCTGGTTTAGTTCTTCCAAGTTTAAGAAATTGTAAGAATGTGAATAAGCTCACTGCATTCTCTGTAGGAAAAGATCGTCTATTTCATGGCTGAGGGCAGAAGGTGAAGTTCAGAGAAATTAAGCTCATGTGACTTTCAGCACAGAATCCAGGAGTTCCTCTTTCTTTTAGAGACCTGTAGTCACAATATTGTTGAAGAGCAAAAAAGCATTCTAATAATATGGCTGATAGAGAAAGCTAAGTGCCTTATATTATACTTCTCTCTTCCCTCAGACAAAAAGCTGTATAAGGAAGCTTTAGTAAGAATATGCACCAAGATGTTAAACACTGGGACAAACCACCTTGATATCAGTTCTAGAAGACAGACATAGAAGATTTTCAGGACCTTGTGAAAGACTAATTTTCTTCAGCAAGAGACCAGAAAGCCAGCAAAGTGAGTGACTGATGAGATTTAAATCATACTTATTTTTAGCAACCTTAACTTTGCCTCTGGCCAGCCTGTGCTAATGCAGACTTCTGCTGACTGTTTCTCTGAAAGCAAGGGAACGTGTGCAGACTGAAAATGATCAGTCATGTAGTTCTGGTGCTTCTTTGTAATGATGGGGGAAAAGATCTGGTCAGATCTTTCAGATGGTCTCTGAAGGAAATTGGCTTTGAGGAGGCAATCTAATTATCCAGTACATGTCTGCATCCAGGCTGTTTGGCTTCATTTTTACAGGTAAGATAGATGTAACTATGGGTCTGTGTTCTGGTAACCCCACTGGTCTGAGCAACTCTCTTGAGATGGGTAGAGTCCAAATTAGAGTTAGAGATGAGATGAGAATCTCTTTGTGGAAAGGAAGAGAGAACAGGGTTTCCTGGGAAGAAGGAAATCTTGCCATACCTTGAGTGCTGTGTCTCCAGAACAGACTGTTTTAATTGCTCATAAGGAAATGTCTTCATGCTTTCATGCTCTAATACCTGCCCTCACCACAGTCTGTGGATCTCAGGACTATTGATCTTACATGGTCAGTGCAAAGTGACTCTAATGTAACATACAGTTATATAAGATGTTATGTAACAATATGTTACATATGACTATGTAACATAAGAAGGTGGGCTTAAGAACATTCTAGAAAAAAATACCCATGAATAGTTCATATTATGAGCACAGGCAGAAGGTCTGACATCTTCCAGTCAGCAGAACCGAAGCACCCATCACTTACCAGCTTAGTGTCTGTGCTCAGCAGGTTCTGGCTGGGCTCCAGTCCAGGAGGAGAAACCTGATGCAGGATGGTTTGGGTGGTCACCATGGAGCTGTTCCCATGGTGGTTGCTGCTGGAGGATTCTGCCTCACTGGCAGGCTGCTGGTTGTACCTCACTCCTGCATCACAACAGGAGGGAAACTGGTTGTCACAAGTGAGAAATAGAGAAACTTAGGCAGGCATTAAATTCAGTTTCCTTTGCAAGCACTTGTCACCAGATACTTGGGCAGATACTTCATGGTCAGTAGGGGAACCAAAAGAACAGGCACTCACACCCTGCCCTGACTTTCCCCTGTAATTTGGTGTAGCTGCTCCCTCAGACACTGCCTGGCTGTGAGTGCTGTGGGGAGCAGGAAACCACCCCTCTGGATGTGGCTGCAGAGAGGAGTCTCGGTGAGATCATCTCTTCCCAGAGCAAGGGAACCCCCCAGCTCTGGCTTGTGAAGCTGAAAACGCTGTGCTCTTTTTGGGTGGAGAATGACCTTTCCTCATGCCTAAAATCTCTGTCACAGAGTCTGATGGGGCTGGCATTGAAAGGAGTAAGGTGCACACTTAAAGGGCATGGAGCTGACTTCTGATGGGCAGTGATGACTCCTGGAACAGGAAGTTTGGGGTTGATGCCTGCCAGCTGGGGGGCCTCACAGTAAGTGAGAAGCTCTGGCTGTGGGTTTTGTTACTGAATTTTATCTCCCTTGACATTCTAGCCACTCTCTTCACCCAGAAACATGGTCTCTTTGTCACCTTTGTTCTTCCCTTGTAGCAAATCCGCTTTTTGGATCTGTAGATCCATTTCCTAAAGGGTTGGACTTGGGAAAGAGTTCGGATGACTGAGTTTGGGGAGGTTCACCCCTCTTTCAGATCTCCCTCTGTTTCTTACCGTGAACTTTGCTGGGTGAGAGAGCAGGTGGTGGCTGGAGGGAGGAAGAGCTGTGGGGAGTTAGAGAAGGGGCAGAGGTGGGCTGTGGTCCGCTGAAGGTGTCCATGGCCAGCTTGTGCCGGAAAGCCTCCTCCTTCCTGCGATTGGCAAACCAGTTGTAAACCCTGACCTCTGTCACCAGGTTTGAGCCCAGTCCCTGGGCCTGAGATGGGGAAACACCTCTCTGAATACACTCTGCCCTGTTGGGAAAAACACAAGAAGAGCCTTGCTGAGCTGGGCTTAGTCAGAGACAGAGAGTAAGTGCACAGCAGAAGGTAGCTGTGGTCTGGCACACTCTGTGGAAGGGTCCTGCAAGACCTGGGGCATTCCTAGAGCTCTGTGGACAAGGAATGATCAGTTGTGGCATTTAATTCAAGTGTGGCTGGTGTCAGCAGTGCCACTCAGTGCTGTACCTTTGTCCTGCCTTCCAGCGGCCCCAGCAAACCTCAAGAGTGCTGTGCCCCTCTTCCTCAAAGACACACTGCCAGCCTTACCTGTTGCACTCTTCCACCAGTGCCTCCCTCTCTTCTTTGCTGGGGTTCTTCTGCCTCTCGTAGGCTTGGAACAGGATCTGTTGTGAGGCAGGACCCCACTTAAAGCGGTTTCTTCTTCCCTTCTTGGTGGGCAGGTCATCTCCCATGGGCTCGTCTGTCAGTATACCCTGGCCAGCGTGTGTGAATTCTGCAAGCACAAAGGGGCAAGGGAATTTTTTCCTTGAAAATAAAACGGAGTAAGGATGAGCAAGGGAGAGCAGAAGCCTTTGTGAGACTGAGACAGGGGAGCAGTTGTTGCCATACTTACGCTGGGCCACCTCTCGCTGTTTCCGGACGTACCAGGTGTACAGGGCTGCCCGTTTTTGGGTCTTCATGGGAGTGCCCTTGTTGAGGTGTTGTGAGAGGTGGGATTGGTTCAGACCTGTGGTGTCCACCACCTCACGCTGAGGGATGTTGTGCTGCTGGAGGTAAGACTTCACCATCTTTGCTACTCGCCAGGGATCCTCTCTGGAAGGAAAAGAAAACATTTCTCAGGGGAGAGAGATCAAACACCTGCTCTCAGCAGACCTGCATTTCAAGGAGGTGCAGTAGTAGCTCCTGAGGGGCACTTGTCAATCATCACCATCACGTTTGGTCAGGCCAGGGGAGAAAGCTGCTCCTCGATGTGCTTCCTTGCTCAGCTTTGACTCTGTGTGCAGGGTAAAACTGTGACATTGGAAATAAAGTGCAATGGCTTCCTCTGAACTGCTGTCTGTACATACTTAGGGCAGCCTTAGGAGGAGGCTTTGCTTACCAGGGGAATTTCCTTCTCTCTTCCCTTTCCCTACATAACTTCTCTATCCCCCTCTCATTAAAGCAGATGGGGCAGATGTACTGGGTTTTCCAAGACAGATTGATTGTGATACTAGACTGAAGTTGACTCATGCCCTGATTCTGGTCCAGGTTGTGTTGCCTGCAATGATTCAGCAAATGGAAACAGGCTGTCATTATACTGTGACATGACAGCTCTTTATGCATATGTATATGACAAATCATCCAGAATTATGTTCTTACACATCTGCTACGTGTTACTCAAACACATTGGTTCACACCTAGATCTACTCAGAGCTTCCAAATGCAATATAGAACTAAAGGCAAATCACTTATTCCTCCTATTGCTGCCCTCCTTTGGGTAACAGCTGAGGGAATAGAACTATTTGAGACCTGCTCACAAAATTTGAGGAACAGTTTGGGATTTTATAATTAATGTGATCCTCTGGGATTTATTATCTCCAGTTAGAATATCCATTAAGGTTCTTGAGGAAAATAGAAAAAACATGACTGTGACTTTATGTGTATTGATTTCACCACAGCTGAAAGTCACAGTAGAAATAAAGATGCAAAACTCATCAGTCTAAATCCAAACAGTGCCAGAGCATCTCTGCAGAATAGCTCCTGGCTCACTTTGAACAAGAGCATCCTTCTGTGCCTTCTGTGTGAGATGTCTGGAGGAAATGGTTTGCAGTGCTGTAGAAAGACATTGGTGTCATATTCAACCCCAGCATCAAAGGAGCAGTGGGGAGAAAAAAAGGTACCTGGGATGGTGCAGAAACTGTCACAAGAGCACACATGTCTGAGCAACAGGCAGCAACTGTGCTGTTCATGGCTTTGTTGACTCAGGAGGTTGCTGGAGGCTGCACAGTGATAAGGAGGACAAAGTCCACACCTGTTCTCTCAGTACAAACACCCTTATCTCTGTTCCCCTGCAGCCCCTCTCCCAGGGGCTGTGTAGTCCAAGACTGCTCCACAGCAGTTAAAGTGTGACACAAATGGTGTCAGTTACAGCTTTTTGAAAAACCTGCTTAAAATAGAACATTTGTTTCTCTTTTACATTGGAGCACTTGCCATAGAGGCTTCTGATTTTTAGCATCTTCCCTTTACTATCTTTGTCTTTCAAAAGCCTCAAATTGAGCTGAATTTAAGAAAGCTTTTCTTTCCTCATGTTTGGGTGTTTTTTATTGTTTGTTTGTTTGTTTTTGTTTTGTTTTTTTCTCCTGCTGCCTAAACCAGTCTTCTGCCTTTGTGCTTGTGATAGTCTGGCCAGCACCTGCACCCTGTATTCATTGTCCAAGTCCCTGTGAGAGGAGAAAAGATTCTGACTGGGAAGCTGTCCTCTTTGATTTGTGTTCTGGCTCAGATGGGAAGAGGAAAGGCTGTGTTGCCACTGATGAAGCCTCTGTTATGTGTTACTTCCTTTCTGCAGCCCAGTTAAGCCAGTTTTGTCTCCCCTGTTGAGATCCTCACTTTGTGGCAGGAATAAACCAGTAAGTTCTGGGAGTCTCTTCTCACAGTGGTTAAAGACTTGTGGGTTTTGTCTTCTTTTGATATGTCAGGGAGCTTTGTGATGCAAAATAGTGCAGGGAATCTTAGTACAGTGTGGTTTCCTAGGACAGCTGTATGAAATCCTGGCTACTCTGTACATTGTCAAAGGCCAGTCTGCAAAACCAGTGCAGCAAGTCCTTTAGGCCCAAGGCTACACCACAGTCCAAGTGATGACAGTCTGGCCAGCTGAACCCTTGCTCAAATACACAGTTCCATCTGCAGAGCCACCATCACAGGCTAAGACATCAGAAGTCAAAACCTTTTCTCTTTCACTGGCTATGAGACTATCATTGACTCTCAAAGGGGAGGATTTCATCCTAAGCTGAGTTCTCCTGCTTGTTGCAGTCAAATCTCAATTGTTTCAGTGAGTCAGAACTGCACAAATGGGTCTGCCTTGCCAAGCTCTCCTTCCCTATCTCCAAGACTGTTTTCTGCCTTTTAGTTTCCCTTTTTCCTCAGATGCAAACTGTCTCCCCAAGGTCTTGTTCTCCAGGGTCTAATCTGTCTCCTAGTTATAGCTTTTACTTCCTTCTTCTGAAGTCTTGTTCTCCTGCTCTCAGTTGCTTATTGCAGTGTGAGCATAGCCCTTCTCCATGACTCATCCCCACCACAGGGGCCAGGGTCTTCTCTCCATGTCAGCTTCCCATTTTCTTAGTTCTGAGGTCACTTTTTAAGGGCGTTTTCACCTCCCTTTTGTTACCTGAACAATAAGTAACCCAGGTAGTTAGTTATAAACTCAAAGGGAACAAGAGGCTGGTTGATAATTTATAGCAACATCTCAAATTTAAATGGAAAGTAAATATCAAGTTGTTAGCATTAAAGAAAACCCATTCCAGAGAGCTGGAGATGTAACGTTCAGGGGACCTTCTCCCTCCTTCACTCTTCCTGACTTTATTTTTCCTTTGTTCTTTTCTTTCTTCTCCTCTTCCTTATTCTCTCTCTCTCTCTCTCTCTCCTTCTCTTCTGTCCTGATTCTCAGGTGGGAGAAGCCTTCATTTCCCTGAGGTGGGTTCTGAATTCTCTCTCTCTCTCTCTCTCCTTCTCTTCTGTCCTGATTCTCAGGTGGGAGAAGCCTTCATTTCCCTGAGGTGGGTTCTGAATTGCTGCTTTGGACCAGACCCTCTCAAGCAGAGGTTCAGAGCTGTGAAGTGCTCAGGACCATCCCCCAGCCCTTTCCTCTGGAGCTGCTCCACAACCCAGAGCCCAGCCTGGAGCCGGGCTGGGCAGAGGGAAGGTAAGACCATCCATCCTGGCAGTGTTCCTTTCTGTTGAACTTGGCCTGGTTTGCCTCATCTTGGTTTATATGTGGAAATGAAAGGGGTGTGGCAGCTTCATCTCCAGATTCCCCAGCTAGAGCCATTCTAAGCAGGGGGAAAGACTGGACCTTTGTCATTATATATCTTTGTTTTCTTTTTTCCTCTTGGAAAACATGCTTTTATCCCTGCCTCCAGGGGAAATCTATTGCTTATCTCAATTTTTCTCTTTCCTAATGGAATTTCACCCCTTGCCCTACAGGTGGATTGTTGCTATACCTCTCTCCACTTGCTTTGCCTGCAGTAGCATGATCCCTTCCCCCAAGGTAGCCTCCTTCTTGCTTTATATTCTGGGAATATCTGGGAGTTTCTCCACACAGCTCTACCTCCCTACTGAGTCATTTATTTCTTATCATAAATGCAATTTGTTTTCTGTGTGGATTGATATGGAAAGAATGTTTTTATTCAAACTGTAAATCTACGGGAGATGAATGAGACATATGAAAGGACAAAATGAAATTATGCTAATTCCCCTCTAGAGAAACCTTTATCTGAACTGCTTTTAGCATGTTTTCTCTGTAGGGACAAAATCTAATCAACACCCATGGGTGCACCCAGCCCTGTGGGTGTATCTTCTCTGTTCTACTCAGCTTTGACCAGAATTTTTCAAACTGGTTTCAGCTTCAGTGATCCTGTGAAGACATAGTTGGTCTCTTGATGCTGTCAATTTTTTCTCTTTCCAGCTCCTGGAAAGTCTAATAATGGATACTTTTCCTGATTCTACTTTATAAAGCAATGGCTTTATAAGCAATGTCTGCAGTTACCACAAAGCTGCCCACAAGTCAATCTCTCTGTTAAAATTGGGTCTGCAGACCAGGAATTGTTAATAATGCCCAAAGAGGCTTCTGTTTAAAGGGAGAATTGCCTCCATCTGGTTTTTGCATTTGAAACCCTTGTGTAGATGCTGAAATAGTTTTGCAAGCATCGACCTTTTTCTGGGAATCCCTGGGCATGGAGATTCTTGCCTGCCTTTCTTTTATCTATTGCTGGAAGTAATTGCTACCACAGACTAATCTGCCCTGCTTTACAATACTTATAATACTATTTTAAAGGACATTACTTTTAGGCATCTATTAATGGAAAGGCTTGATCTCAAAACCAAAATAAGTTTATTAGTATATAACAGCTTCTTAGGGTATTATCAATCCCTGATACTGATTCAGATGCTTTGAATAGATTTTTAGACACACTGTTGATTTGATGAGAAATTTGAAATATGTCAATGCAGGCTTCCTACTATTTTCATTTTAACTTGATTAATTTTGATCTATTATAGACTTCCATAATTGTACTTGTAATTTTTTTCTGAAACTGAGGCTTCTGGTGTCTTCATACTGTCCTCAACAGCAGAAGTGAATTGCTCTATCCTGTAGTGGGGGAGGCTGTGACAGAAATCTCTGATGTTTCAGAGCAAAGCCTTTGTAATTAAGAGCCAGTGTGAGGCTTAGGAGATCCCTGTCCTTGCCCAGTCTCCTCTGTGCTGTCTCAGGGGTTTAGGTAGGTCCTAGTATTTGTCTGTACCTCAGTTTCTATTTGTGAAATGGAAATGCTGCCCAGCAGACTAACTGTTCATCAGAAAGTGTTCATGTCACAGGTTTGGAAGAGAGGTAAGACTCGTGGTGAGACTGGTAAGCACAGGGAAGACTGGCAGCAAGATCCTAGAAAGGCAGGGAGGATCAGAAACCAAAAATGGTGCTGCAGTGAGGGTGACAGGAAGGAATTCCCTCCATCCATGTGTCTGTTCTTAGCAGATGTCACTTCAGTCCTGCTTCACCCACTCATTGGAGAAAAAGGGACAAAACCAGAGGGGCCTTCCTCAAGTTCCACACCTTCCTTTCTGGAGAGATACTTGATAAACCATCAAAAGTTAATGATCAAAAAGCTTATCAGGGTCTTTTCATCTATAAATTTATAAGACAAAAGAGAAATAATAAAGCCATTGGATAATTAGTAACTAGCCAGGGCCCGCCCGGTGCCACTGGGCTCAAACTGCCCCAAGACCTGTACGCAGACTCAGGAAGATGAGAAGGAGACAAGGATGAGGGGAAGAAAAAGAGTGGGAGGCAGAGAGAGAATCAGCCAAGGAGACAACAAAATGAGAGGAATAGCAGAAGAAACAATAGTGAGGAGAGAAGAGAAACAGGTAAAAAGAATCTGAAAGATGTAAAGGAAGTAGAGGAAAAGATGCAGAAGAGCTGGAAGTGCAGAAGAAATGAGACATACTGGGCCAGGAAGAAGACTGAATTACTGGGAATGTTTCCCCACCCAGGTAAGAGCAGATCCAGTGAATTTTCCTCTCTTAGGTTCTGCACAATCATCACTCCTAATCTGCCAATGAGCTTTCTTTTCAATATTTAGAGTGAATGCTAACTCTTGTCATGCTCTTTTCTTAGCTCTGTCCTTTTGTGGTGGGATTTGATATTTTCTTCATATTTTCTGTTGATTTCCTTTGCTTGTGAAAGAGAGTGATTAGAAAGCCTGAGAAATTCCGTAGCTGGATTTTTAGTGAAGATTTTAGGTGCAGGATGTTGCAGCCCCTCTGTCTTCTATCAGCTTGTCATTTCAAAATAGCCCCAAAACAGGCAAGAATCTGTTGTGATAGATGGTAGGATGGGCCTAATCCTTGCTTGGACAAACCTCTTGAGTCTCCCATGGGGATTGTATCCCAGTAAAAATCCCAAATGGGAAACTGAGTGAATGTTTCTCTGAGTCTGTTGTGAGGCTTATTGGTTCAGGGCATGTTCCCTGTCTTTTGATCTCAAAAATGCTTATATGCAAAGTCAAATCTGTGTGGCAGCAAACCCTGGAACTGTTGCTGTGTATGTACTTTGTAACTGTGACAGTTCTACAGATGGTAGAAACTCAGTGTTCTGTCCAGGTTTTAACCTCAGCATGTATTTGGTGTGTGCTTTTTACAAGAAAAATCCCCACCAAAGTCGGGGAACTTCACACTCGGAAGAACAACAAGGTCTCTTGATTTGCTTTGGCCAATAATCTATAGCAAACCCCAGTGAAAATAACAATATCATTCTCCTTAAATACAGCAGGGAAATGTTACAATTTCACTGTGTCATTTATACAAATAGAGCACCAGCTCAGCGTGACCAGTTTTTTTTTTCTTTCCTGATAACTGAAACTGTGAATTGTATTAAAAATTTAAATTCTAAACCCTAACATTCAGTCAAAGAGATGAGAGTTACACAGGCCTTGGACTATTCTGAAGCCTGATGCTGTAAGCATGTCAAATGCATAATCAGGCTCCAT
Source organism: Parus major (assembly GCF_001522545.3). Classification (NCBI taxonomy): domain Eukaryota; kingdom Metazoa; phylum Chordata; class Aves; order Passeriformes; family Paridae; genus Parus; species Parus major. Next base: position 10,605,173 of record NC_031784.1, on the reverse strand, counting down.
AGCTTCCTTCATGCATTTTAAGTGAGATAAAAGGAAAATCTGAGCATTTATAAAGCATTTGGGGGTGTTTGGGGGCTGCTAGTCCTGTCATGGATGAAGACTGTGCAGCTAGATCAATTGTGAATACTAGGGACACTGAGGAGAAGGGGAAAGGAAAAGAGAGTTAGAGGGAGAGCGCAAGAAAGCGGCAAAGAGGAGCAGTAAATCTGTCCTTACTGTAATAGTCTTTCCACCACAGCCTTCTGGTGAGCAGCCTCCTCAGGGCTCAAGTTTTCCAGCTCCTTCATTATTGGAGGGGTAAATTCCTCTCCGTCATCTGAGGTTTCATCTTCTGATACCCTGGACTCCCCCATTCCGTTGGGGAGGTTGGGGATGTCAGGACAGGGCTCCCCTTTTTCAGTCTGGAGGGCATTGATAGCGCGCTGGCTTTCGCTCTGGAGCCCGTAGGGTTCCGCTTCGCTCAGTGCCTTGATCAAGGTCTCCTTGGTCAGCCCCGACTCCAGCAGCGCTTCCAGCAGCTCCACTTGGAGATGAGTCAGCTTCGAGACCATGGTCTTCAGCCTGGTGTCTCTTGTTTGAATTTCAGCTTATCCTGCTTCCAGCTTCCCTACACCATGTTCCTGAGGTAACACGCCCGACTGTCAGGAGAGTGGGCACAGCACAGCCTCCCGCCTTTACACCCCCCCAAAAAAACAAAATACAAAATTGAGCCACTTCAGACCCCCCACGACTGTCCTGAGCCAGTGCTGATAAAGGGACCCTTGGCTATCTGTTTACATTGGAGCAAATGTAAATTCTCCAAGGTTCATATTTATCTGTGTGCTTTAGCAAGTTACTGAACTTTGGACTTCAGCACTGCCGCAGCAGTTCACAAAGTGCAGAGGGAGAGAAAGCAGGGGGAGGGGGAAAGGCAGGGAAGCAGGAGAGAGAAGGAGAAGAAAATGAAAGGATAAAAAATCCGCGGCATGGAAAAGTGAGTATGGAAAGAAAACTAGGAAGATGGGGATGCAGAAGAATGGCTTACTTCTGGCTCTGTTAGTTTTGGACAAGGAAGGAGGTGGAGTACCCAGAAGGAAGAGCTGTGCTTGGCTGCCCACGGTTCAGGACAAGGTGCTGCTGTTGGAATATCACAGAACCTGCTCAGAGCTCTGGCAGTGGTGAAGTACAGCCAGTGTCAGGCCCTGCCAAAGGCTTTGGGCTGACAGAAAGCCACACTGGACGCTGCAGTGGCCTTTGTGCAACCCCCAGCAGAGGGCGAGGCGACCACTGGCTTTATGTGAACATTCCCAAGCCTTGCAGCTTGTGTTCTGGGGCTCCAGCTGGTTTCTGTGGCAGAGCATCAAAATTTGAGTGGCTTCTTCAATTCTGGCTTTGGCTTGCTGGGGATCTTGATGTGCAAATACTAGTAGTACCTCCATTTTACCTTGCCATGTTTATTGCTCAGCTATGAGCAGGAGCAGTGTTTCCACATAATTTGGGGGATTGCAGGGCTTGCCTCTGTGAGCTTGTGATTCATGTATTTGATAAAGGATAGCCTTGGGTGCTGGGTCATGCTCAAAACCCCTACTCTATCATCAACTGCCCTGCTGCTTCTGATGAGTGCTCTGGGCAAGCTTGTGGTATCCCTTTATCATCTGCCTCCATCCCTTCTTGATACCAGCCCTGCTCTGAGGTTCTGCTCCCACCTGTTGGGTGATTTCCTAAAACATGATGTTGGCTTGGCTGGAATTGCTTAAAACAGCTCTCCAGGGATCTGTACTACTAAGCTGTCCTTTCTGATCTGAAATTATATGAATGAATTTTTCTACTTTGAGTGGCTGAATTAGGGAGTAACTTGATGTGCACCTGTGGACTCGATGCACGAGTGTCTCATGCGAGTGATTCCTTGGAGGATGTAAAGCTGTTGTCTTAATGGAAGCTTGCCAATGGCAGCTGCCTGTGTCTGTACACTCCCATCAAGCCTGAGCTAAACGGAGCCTGCTAGGGCTGTCCCCAGACTGGGCAGTGTCCCAGGACAGTGCTGCAGAGGACCTTGGTCCCTGTTTTCCTTTGTGGGCACCGCTGGCCAAGCTCTCCAGGCTCCTGAGTCAGCAGCTGCAGGCCAGAGTTCCTGCACAGGGACCCTCCTCCCTTCAGGCACCGGGCGGGGCTGTGTTAACTCCTGTCTTTTATTTCAGATCTGCTCTGTGCCCAGAGCACCACGTCCCCTCCCTGCAGGGCGTTAACAGAGCGCTGATGGATACGGACGACTTTATGTGGCTAAAAACGAGTAAGATTTCCGAGTCCATGTAAAAAACATTTATTGTAAGAAATTTTCTTGTGAACATTAATGTAAAAGGACAACTTCAGCTTCTAAAGATTTTTTTGGGGTCATACTCTTAATAAAGAGTTATGCTGGTTTTGCACTCATCACAAGAGCATTTAAAGAATGGTGAGCATTTTTTGACATTTTACCATCAGTGTGTTGATACAATTTCTATGCATTTTATTTGTTATTACAGTTTTCCTTTATTCCTGCTGCTCAGGTAGACGTGACAACATCACTGGCAATTTTCAATTGTAATTACAGTATCCAGCCATGACATACAGTTTCTGCATGATATGTCCTTATAATTCAAAGATTTTGGAAAGGGACATGCCAGATTGTGGAGCAATATGTGACAGAGGGGATGCTGTCATTCTGTGTTACTTATTTCTGCCTCTCTTTTGCATGGTGATCTCTTTTATATAAACCAAGGTGGAAAATACTACCACTGTTCTTGTTAAAAAGATTTTCCATAAACCTGTTGAATATTTGAGGGGCAATGGGGACACAGATTAAGTTTAAACAAAGAACAGCAATATTTGTCACTGGAAGCTGTAAAGAGAATAAAGCATAGCAACAAATTATGTCTATATGATGTGGTTTCAAGGATTCCTTATCCACCCAGAAGTTCTGATGCTGCTGCTTCTGCTTGCCTTGAAGACCTTCAGCTGTAGACGTTTTTTTTTGAACTTTGAAGTCTATAAAACAAGAAATGCACATCTGTTTGTCTGATGGGACCTCCCTGAATGCTACAACTGGATGCCATGTGGAGAACACTTAGCTGAACAAGGAAACATTTAAAATACCGACAAGGAGGTAAATATTCTATGTCACTTTATCCTGAAGAGCTTTTTCCCTTGTTCTATCAGAATTCACCATTTTAAACTATAGGAGCCTGGACAATTAGCAAAAAAACCAAATAAACTTACCCACTTTCATCATTCCATTAATTGGAACCTGCCAGGCTGTGCCAGTGAATGGCTCAGCCCCACTGAGTATCTCAGATTCCTCAGTGCAGGAAAGCTAGTGAGCTTTTCAGTGTTTCTTAAACATTAAAAATAGCTAGTGGTTAGACTGAAAGGGATTCCTGTTGTGAATTAGCCAGCATCCCTATTTTATAGCCTGGCATTAAGGATTGCAATATCATATTTCACAGATTATTACAAGTGCAGTTGTGAGGTGATGAAAGAATAGCAGAGGTCAAGGGTAGAAGTTAGATTAAAGTTCTGTTGGAGGAAGAGCTCAGTTGCAGAGTGCCATAATCACACAATTCTCCTGTAGCTGAATTGTACTCAGGGATTGTGCCTTGAGGATGAATATTTGAAATAAGGGGACTTGGGTTTCCTATACACATCTTTTATCTATTACAACTGCTTACTATATGTTAATTTCCTTAATTGTAACCATTTCCCAGGCCATGACTTGATTCTCAAGTCACTCTGATTAATATAATCTTGGTCATTGTAACATGGAAAGCTTAAAGTTTGAAGACAGCAAGAGATACCTGCTTGTTTTTCTCACATTTGTGGTATTTGGGTTTGTATTAACTGTTCCAAAGTAATCTCTTCTCCCCTGTATCAAATAAAGTGAGCAAATTACTTAAACTGAAAACACTGCATGAAAGTATGAATGGGTACACAATAGGAATGTTATTCTTATTTTACATGTACTGGTCTGTATTCTGCTTATTGCACTGGAGCAAACCCACAGTAAGGGACAGCACAGTCCTGTGAACAGCAGGGCTGTGGAAAGCAGAATAGACTCCCAAAGCCTGACTCCTGTATCAACTCCATTTTTACCTCTGATGTTTTAATTTACTGAATTATATTTATTATGAAGTGTACATGATGAAAAATACAGTAATTTGCTGGTACAAAGCCAGTGTAATGTGGCTTCAAGGAGCATACAGAGAAGGAAAAAAGCCTACTAATATTTATGATAAAAGTCCTACTAGTGGGAACCCATAGAACTCCCTGAATAGGGTGGCAAAATTGCCACTGGCAAATGAAACACAGGGAAATGGTTCTTTTAATAATTCTTTACCATTTTACTGTTCTTCCTGCTGTGACTGCTAAATGCTTTACTGGCCTGAATGACATTAACATAATCCTCTCCTTGAAATGTGAGAGCTATTATGGTAATGTTCACCCTTATTTCTATTATTGGGGGGAAAAAAGCTATATGAGTACTGATTATTTGTGCATTGGGAGCTTAGTCCCAAATGGCACACAGGAGCGTGAAAAATCTGAGATAATTGTCATTTATACCTTGTTTTCATAGGGTTGGATTTCAGCTATTTGTGCAAACCCCGAGTATCTCAGTGGGAAAGGACTTGCTTGAATACATGGTTTTAATGTTTCCAATATATACCCATTTAGGTTCTAATGTAGTAGTCTTTGGTGTAAATATGTGATTATAATTGAAAAATGGGATTTTACCAAGAAGGAAGCTGGGCTTTTCACCAGTGGGCTGGGCTGGATGCAGAGCTTGGAGTTGTGATCTGGTAAATCCATGGGGCAGAATGGGTTTAAATTACAGACTTGCTCTACACAGTTCTCTACCTGTATGTGAAAACAGGACTGTGTCCTCCTTCCCAGTAATCTGTCATTTTCTCTCTCCACTTATTCCTTGTTTCTACCATCAGGCTGAGGTTAAGATTGGTAGCAGCTCTGCAGCTGGGTTATGGAGGAGTTTCCCACTAGGTGGTAGTGAAGAGAATCGTGTCACACATGGTCAGTGCACGTTTTAATTAGGTTTATAAAGGGGAATCCCACAAGGATCTTACAATCAAATAGCCTAGTGTACCTCCCAGCTGTACAGTCAGAAGCAGATCTTTTGATTTTTGGGGGTTTTTTTTCCCTTCCTTTTTTGCTCATATCCATGCTATTTGTTCCTTCCTAAACAAAGCAGGGTTGACAACTATACCTGTCATGTCCTTTCCTGAAGGGTGAAGTGTCTACATGAAGCTCCTCTGGTTCTCTCCACCTCCATTACAGCAGAATCAAGACATGGTTAGCTAAATGTCATCTGCTGACATTTAAACAACTTGGAGGTGAGGACTCTTTGTAGCCAGTACTTTCATCTGATTTTTCTCTACCCCACTTGCCTCTGGGAGCTGCCCTTCCAAATATAAAAATAATTTAAAAAATAGTTTTGTTTGCTGCTAGTTCTGAAATACTATGACAGGTTTAAGTAAAGCATCAGTCTACATCAAAGGTTCCAGGCAGAACAGGTATTTTGGGAGGACTTTGTAATGTCAGAGTAAACTGTCACTGAAATTCAGACTAAAGCTCTCTTGTAGGTCCAAAGAAAGACTGTACAAAAGATATGCTGAGAAAATTACCTGAGGAATGCAAGCAGTGCTCCAGTTTGCAGTGAGAGCAGATGCTGGGTCTGCAAGGAGGAATAAATTTCTCCTGTGAAATCATCCCACCGCTATCCTGTAATGATAGAGCAAGCTTGCAAAATCATTTAATAGTCTAGGCACAAAGCCTGAGATACTGGAAAGAAATTATACTTTAATTGCTCATCAGCTATAAATCATTTGTGCCAAATTAATGTGCTGGAAATTTTGCAAGACTGAGAAACTGGAAGCTATTTCAATATGAACACAAAGCAGTGATATTGTTTCATAGATACTAATATCAGTTTTACATCCTTATTCTCAGAAAAAAAAAAAAAAATTAAGAAAGGCTCTTTAGTATCAAGACAAGGCTGAAGTCCTGATTTATCTTTCCCCACATTGATTTAAAAGGACTGAGGTTCTTTTTTCTTCTTAATTTTACTCCATTATAATCAATGAAAAGGGCAGCACAAACAGGCATTCCAGGCACTCAGGTTTGCACCACCGTAGAGTGAGGTTTCCAAATTATTTGTTCATTGTCTGAGCATTTCTGCAGGTCTTTCTGCTGTGCTGAGGACAACAAAAGCAGAGAACTTACCCATTGTGCAAATCCTACTCAGAGCCTGGGTTTTCTTAGGGGATATGTGTATGTGGGAACACCAGAGTTTGCCCCCAAGCTGACAAGGCTGGGACCCCACAGCTCCAGTTTTGAGTGTGACTCATCCCTGATCCTCTCATATCCACCAAAGCTCTCTGATCTACCGAGACAGGCACAGGGGTTGTGCACGGGGTGCCAGCCAAGGGCACAGATCAAGCAGGGGAGGAAGATTTCCCAGGTAGTCCAGCCTGAACTGGATGGAAGGAAAGTTTAGCATACCTCACCCTCTCATCCTTCCAGCACACCCAGCTGCCATGACTGACCCCAGCAGGGATCCCATGACCCCGTCAGGCACGGTGCTTGGAGCATTTCCACCTCATGGCTGGTAAATCCGATTCTTAAACAGATGTTACTAAGTGGGTAAAGTGCTGATTATGTGGGAGCTCTAAGGTCATTCCTGCCCACAAGGCCAAAGGGCTGTGCAAAACACTGAGGATTTGGACACTGAAGTGACACAACCCAAATCACTTGTTTTGAAAGCATAAAGATCCAAAGGGAGAAACCCTCAGAGTCCAGCACCATCTTAAGAAAAACCTTGTTTAACTGGAGTACAGAAATCCTGAGCATTCCCTCCACCAACAGCAACTAAACCTGTGTTGCATATGCAGCATCCTCCTGCTGCAGCTTCCCAAAACTTCAGGTGGCACTTTGCAGTTTCTTCTGTATTGACTAAGGCACCAAGCTGGCGGGGATGAAGTGATCTGCCCAGGATTACACAGCAACTGGTGACACAACAAAGATGAACAGAGATGTTCCTTACTTTTAATACTTTGTCATGACCACACACCAGCCTAAGGTTTTTCCACTTTAGAGTATAAATGATATGGACAGCATGAGAATAATTTAATTAATCAGTCCACTAATAGAAACACACTAAAGTAGGCTCCAGATTCCAGAGGCATCTGGCATCCCCGTAGATGCAATGAGAATGTCCCAATGTCCCATTATTTTCTGGAAGATTTTAACAAAATTCTGTTGAGGCATAGAATTTCTTCATAGTTGTTTTTAAAACAAATACCTCTTTTTACCAGCCCCAGGTATTTGTTCTTCTATTTATATTTGATGCAGTTATGTCACCTCTAACTGTATGTTCAAACTGGCTGTTCTCCCTCCCACACCGAAAGGGACAATGAGTGGGAATGCACAGCTGGACTAAAGCCCCACTTGCACAAAATTGCTGCAAGTGAACTCCCAGGAGGTAAGGATTACTCATGTGAGCAAACCGAGCAAAAAGCACTAGTCCTGCATTTGGCAGAAACATCATGAAAGGCTGAGGGATTGGCAGCAGAAACCAGGGAGGAGAGAGACAATATCAGTGGAACAGTTTCTCTGCCTGAGACTGAGGTTTAATATCGGGCTGGCGATAAAATGAAGCACATGATTTTTATTTGCTCAAAGTATCTGGAATGTTATTTTCCTTCCTTAAAAAAAAAACCCATTTGGAGCATTTGATCCTATTGGTTTTACTTGGTTTCAAAGATCATGAATTCCAGAATACAGCAGTCTCCATAAACACCTGTGCAGTTGATGAATTAACATCGCAGTTATTAATTATTTTACCTGAACGATGCATTTACCACCCAACCGTCGTTCAGAGGAACCCGGCGCCACAGCGGCAACCCAAACTCCCGGGCAGTCACGGAGTGCCCGGCCGCGCTCGCCCCCCGCCGGCACCCGCAGCCCGGGGGAGCCGCCCCGAGAAAGGAAACGCCGGCTCGGGATTCAGCTCGGGAATCGCGGCTCCTCGCCGGAAGCCTCCAGCCCCAAAACCCACCCGCAGCTCGCGCTGCTTTGCTGCCGGAGGAAGCTCCGTCTACCCGCCTCTCTCCCGCCCCGCTCGGCACGGCCCTCCGAGCTGCGAGGCTCCACCGGCGCGTCCGCACCGAACCCGCCCGCCCGCGGGGCTGCTCCC
>NC_031784.1:10522684-10596494 GCF_001522545.3 Parus major | reverse complement strand
CGCCACTGAGCCCCGGAGCCTGCGAGGAGGAGGCGGAGGAGGAGGCGGAGGAGGAGCCCGGGCCCGGCCGCTCCGCAGAGCCCAGCGCCGGCCGCCCAGCCGCAGCCATGGCGGAGCAGACCTACTCCTGGTGAGCCGCGGGGCCGAGGCCGCGGGAGGGTCCGACCCGGCCGGGCCGGGCCGAGCGCGGCCCCACGCGGGGACGGTGTCCCAGGCGGGGGGGTGGGGGGCTGCCGCGGGGGCCGGGGCACGAAGGAGCCGCTGGCGGAGGGGCTGCGGGCTGAGGGTTCAGCGCGGCTGAGGAGGAGGGATTAGGGGGAAGGGAGGAGGGACGGGGCGGTCGGGCTGTGCGGATCCCCCCCGCCGGCAGCCGGGCAGCAGCAGAGGAGCGCCGGGAGCATTGGCGTGGCTGTCACCCCTTGTCCCGGAGGGCTCCGTGTGAGCTGATCTCTGCACGGCCGGCGCTGCGATCCGCCGGGCCTGGAGAGAGACAGGAGCTCGTTCACGGCTGTGAGGCTGCAGGTCACCTCTGCCTAAGGGAGATTTATGCCAGCGCAGGCTGGTAAGTCGGTGGCATGTGTGTGTGTTTTCACCTAGCGACAATAGGCTTGGTCTGTGTACAGGAAACAGAACGACGAGGAAGAGACCAGTTCCTGTGGAAAGACATGAAGTATAGCAAATGAGAGGGCATTTTTTTCTGTGTCCTGACACTGTCTCGGGCCTAGCTGGCAGTGGATCAAGGCGACGGGGTGCAGTTTCTTTCTCTGAATCTGTGGGGTTTGTTTTGTTGAGGATCACGGCCAAAACAACTCAAATAATTTACCTGCACATCATCTCTATCGACCTGAATGCTGCATCAATTTATTGTGATATTCTCACTGCATTTTAAATCCAGTGATGTCATCCAGAGTTGTTTCTTAGATTTTGTGAAAAAAGGTACTTGTTTTGAAATAAGTCCCGTATTAAAGAAGGAGTTAAATCTTAGTTTTTGACCTTGATGTGTGCTGAATGTGGAGAAGGGTTTGAATATGCAACAAATATCCCTGTTCTGAATGGTCCCATTACTTTTCAAAACTTGGAACCCAGTGGTGTTTTCTGCCACACGTTGAGACTTCGGCAGCCCCTTCTTCCCTCTCCTGTCTCTTCTCTGTCAAGAACCAGTATTTATATCCATCTTCTGCTTTTTAGATGTTTTTATTTTATTTTACAAGTACAGTTCAGGCAGTGGTCTGTATTCTGCTTTAAAACAGCAGTGAAAAGACAACTCTTTTGACTTAAAAGACTGTTTGCATATTGACACAGTAAATGAATATTGGTACAGATTTAGGCAGTGTAATGTAGTTCAGTTAAATGTGTCTTTGTGTGTTTTAATTGCAGAATAAAATTATAAATTCATAAACTCTGGGATTTGTCAGCTTTCTGGAAAGAAGGAAATGAAACAAAATGTCAGTTACACATTATTTTGATCTCAACTCATTTGCTTTTTTGAATGAGTGTTTTTGCCATGCTGATAGTCTAAAGAGAGGATTTTTAACAGACTAGGAGGATTTGCTCTTCTGTAGGTTGTGTATTTTAGGGGAATGAAATGGTGATTTAGGGTGTTCACTGTGTGCTAGGTGGATCTGAAGAGTGGAAGTTCTTACAGTACTTAGGTTGTAGCAGAATGAGGACATGATGCTTATGTCTTAAAACAATTTAATTTTATGTCTGTATTCTCTATGGTGTCCTTATGGATCTGAGGTTTCTGTCACTTTGCATTCTTACCTGTAATTTGCCTTGCCTGGGAGCTGTGGGAACAGTGGACAGAGCAAAAACCCCATTTCAGTCATGGGCTGTTCTCTATGGGTATTTCATTACTTACACTTCTAGCAGCAATCTTGCCTCAGTTTATTTACAGCTGTGGTAATGCAGCTCAGCATAAAGTTGGCCAGTGCTTTGGGATTTTTAGGAAAAATGTGCATTTTGTCACCTGGGGAGACTGGTGCTCCTGTGCAGCAGAGCTGTGCCCAGGAGCCGGTGCAGGAGCTCAGTTTGGAAGTTGGCTGATCCCATCCTGTCCATTTGCCAGAACTGGTCCTTTCTCTGTGTTGCAAAGGCAGTTTTCCAAGCACTGGTGTGTTCTGTGATGCAGTGTCCAGCTGCTGTACACCTACCTTATTTCACCCCTGAAAATACATAATCTGGCATTGAGAAAAATCCTTTCACACCCCTGTCTCTGCATGGATGTAAATTGGTTCCTGGCTGCAGTAGCACTTCCCTTCTGTCCAGGTGCATAAAGCTTGGTTACATCTTTTTGTCCCTGACTGTCTGCACGCGTTCTTGAACCACTGTAGCTTCATAAGGTACCATCGATGCTTATTGTGGGTTTGATTTTTTGAAAAAAAGTCTCAGTTGTGAAAAAATCCTTTGAGAAAAGATACTTGCCACCTGTGATTAGTGGACATGAGCATTGGCAAACATGAAAAATAGGGCTTATTTCAGCAGTCTTGTCAGTGATGTTGTTTTCAAGAGATGAGAACTAATTCTCATATTGATATATTTATTGTTTTATAAATAAGAATCTGAAATTTTAAGGTAGGTTTATATACTTATTTTAATTTCTAAGTGAACTGAATGCAATTACTTTATTAGGATACTATAAGGAGAAACTTATGCTTTTTCCCCATCTCTTTCATAGTTTTAAGTACATGAGTTATCTCTTGCCACTGTTCTTGTAAGGTCTTCTGACAACTTATTTTTTTCTTCAGTTATGCCCACACCTATAACCATATGTACTTTTATTTAACTCTTTTTTAGTGTCTTAAGTCATCTTGCTCAGCCAGTACTTCAGATAGAGGTGTCTTATCCTGAAAGGAGGCTCTGCTGAGAATTTTGCTGGTGAAAAAGAATACTGTCATCCTGGAAAAACTAATTTTAATGTGAAATGTGGGATAAGTCCCAAATGGAATTACTCTTTCAAAGAATATGGACTTTTTAAAAAGAAAGGGTGTTTGAATCAAATGCTTGTCAGTAGTGAGTAGAGAAACTTTCTTTGTCAAGTTCCTGCAATAATAGAAGGAAAAAAGAGCTGTGTATGATACTGCTGCATGGTGGAGTTGCTCATGGTTTTGTAGATTAAGTAAGAGCTAAAATTAGTTTTCTGCAAGTGGAATAGAATGGGAGAGGAAAGAGGTTGTTGAATACCCATTTTCCCCTTACTTCCTGTCTCTACTCCAGGAAGGAAATGGAACTGGGTAGTGACAAAAGTTTTTGCTACAGAAGAGGAGGAAATAAGTATGGGCAGAGCAGAATATGTGTGTGTGTAAGGGGTTAGTAAATACCAAGAAATTTATCTTCAGGCACCAAGCTGTTGGAAGTATGACAGCAGATCAGTATGGAAGCAGCAGAACCTAGATCATTACTTTGTGGAATACTTCATCTGCCCTTAATTTCTAGCATTTTGTGGTGAGTTTTTTGTGCTGGAGCCCATTGAGAAGGCACAGCATCATTCGTATCTTGTTTATCTTCAGTCAGTAGGTGTTTAGTGTTTTTCAAGGCCTGATGTAACACCCCCTCCCTTTTTACTGCTGCCCAGTCTGGCAATAGAGATGGCTTTGTTCTTTTTTTGCCCTTTGAATACACAAAAGATTTTCACAGCTTCCTTCATTTGTGAAGAGCGAAGAAGGGGATTTCTACACCAAAATCAAATGTATTTTTAAGATTTCCTTCCCAAGAGTGTTGTGTAAGAGTGATATTCGTGCATGCCCTCTGAGTGGTGATTAGGAGACAGACTGGGAGGGCAAGCTAAGAACAAAAAAAGAAGGTGCTGTATTGAGTCACTAATCTTAAAAACAACTGAACTCCCTCTTAAATGCTATAATCAGTGGGATGATTCTTGTATTAGCCATCGAATATTTCATGAGTGAAATGGCGATATATTTAGAAGCTTCTCTTCATAATGCAAAGGGTGTGGAAATTAAATCTAATGATGTGTCAGAGTAATCAAACTACTGGGTTTTGAAATAAGTGTAAATGTACAGTGCTGTTTTTGCTCCTGGGAGAATTCAAATTGTTTGGTGTTAGAAGTCTTTCTAGATTCAGAGGTCTGAGAATTTGCTTTGATTGCAATTAAGTATTTAACATGCTGCTGCCATGAATTAAAATACAGTTTCTTCCAGGAGACTCAGGTGGTGCTTTCAAGTCTTAGTTGGCTGGATTAGATGTGTATGTGGGAGGGCAGGGAGTAAGAGGAGCTACAGCTCGTTGACAGAACTTGTCAAGTACTAGTAAAATAATTTTTTGCATTCAAGATTTTTTACTTGCTTGCTCAGTTTAGGTTGGGAGACCTTAACTGACTAATTAGTGTGTTTTGAGGATGGGAGGCAGTTTACAACAGAAAACAAAATTCACCTGAATTTTTAAAATATTGCACTTGATAGGCAACAGATTGCAAAGCACACAGATGAAGGTCTGTTGTGCTGCTGTCAAAAATCTGTCATGAAATCCTGGCATGCAAACGTGGAGTTTGGCCCTTAATCTTACATTTTTCAGGAGCTGAAATTACCAGCCACATTCCATTTTAAGGATTGTTAGGAGCCTCCTGAGAACAAGGATGACATTGTATGAATGTGTGTGAGTATCTGGCATGAGAAAAGTGACTTAAACCTCAGTAAATTTGAGAATATCAGGTTTAGAGTTCATATATTTGTCTTTCAGGACCAGTCTCACTCCACTTGTTTGTTTCTGTCCCTGGAGCTTTTGCTATCTCAGGCTGTGTATCATGTAGACAGGGCACTGTCTGCAGCTCTGGGCTGAAAGACAAATAAAGCAAAGAGCATGGGTTTAGTAGAAGTTTACAGTTACTTGAATGTACATGTGTATAGTGACTGATTAACACAAGAAAAAAAGTCCTCCTGACAGTGTTTGCTAATTGTAAGGCTGTATTTATTAATATATGAATAATTCTTTAAGGAAAAATTTAAAGTGAAGAACATAAATCAATATTCTCTCGGTGCTGGTGTGCAGTACCTCTTTTAATTAAGATTTCTGTCAGCTATTTTAATTAAGATTTCTGTCGGTTCTGCATTTAACCTTTTCAGGGTACCGTGGTAATAGAAGTTAATGGTTCCTTTAGTTTTACCCAGTGACTGGAGATCTTGGCTAGTATGCAGGGGGATCAGTTCCTTCCCCAGGATTTCTGGCCTTGCATCTCTCACCTTCTAGGGGAGTGTTCTCATCACCAAATTTGTGTTATTCAGAGGCTGAGCTTTGTGTGCCCAGTTAAATCTGTTTCACTTTGTATAGAATACTGTAAGTATTTGCTGGGCCAGAGGCAGGTGTGCCTTTCTGCCTGGTATGGATGGGCAGGGACCTGGATTCCACTTCCCTCCTGGATAAAAACCTAGTTTGGAAGACTGAAGGGTCTGTAGTTTGTGGAGATGGTTCAGTCTGCTTTTCTAGGGATAAAAGGTTGAATTTTCATGAGCAGAAGATGACCTGAATATGTTTTCCTGTGCCACAGGTACGTGGGTACTTAGGAGTGTGGATCCACCAATGCTGATACTTGTTCTTGTGGTTTGTGCAAGGTTTGATGGACCTGAGAGCATCTCTTTCTGCTGCTGAAGTTTAGGATCCAATAGCTTATTTTGTGCACTTTGGGATTTTGGTATGAGTTAAGCAGCCTGATGCTGTTGGAATTTGAGGAATTTTGTGGGGACCACCAGACAAATTATTGAGGATATTGAGTTATTTTGAGATAATGAGTGTTTTGGTGAATACCACCATTTTTAATACTAGCTTCAGTTGCTGAAAACTCAGTCATTTGTCATTGAAACACAATGCCAAAAATGGGTATTTAGGAAAACTTCCTACAAAAAGTACTTTGAAAAATGTGTCATGTTTTTTAAAATGCAGTGACTTTTATTTCCCGAAATTTGAAAGAAGAGCAGAGCAGACTCTCGTCTTTTTCAGTATCTCACCTATTTTATTTCGTTATTTTGATTATGTGCTGTGTCAACAGCTGTGCCATAGGTGCAAAAAGGTCTTTATTGCCCTTTGGCATTCTGTGATGACTCTAAGCATTGTAAGATACTCTAAAAGCAAATAATTGACACAAGTTGTTTAGTGAAAACAGTCTAATTTGTTTCTGGTGACATATGAGGAAAGTTTCCACAAAGAACCAAGGGTGAAATTTGTAGAAAAAATTGTGCACGTTTTTTTCTGGTGCTACATTGCTTTAGTGTCAGTGAGGAGGATTAAAATTTGCAGCGAGTCAGGCAGTGATGGGCGTTGTGTGGAGTGAAGCGCAGGCTGCTGTGCGGCTGGACAGGATCCAGGCAGTCAGACCGACTCTGAAAGGTGATGATTTAATAAGATTAATGGAGCATATGCGTCGTTGCAACACTTGCTGATACCCTTTCTCTTTAATTCTTCCAAGCATGCTTGTGTTGATGATCTCTTCTTCTAAATCTTTTGGTGTCTGTGCCTGAAATACTGATCTGCCAGGCCAGCGTTCTCCCCTCGTGTGCTTCCCGAGAGCAGCTCAGCTCTCACGATACATTAAATGTCTCTCTGTCCACTAGAACCACCATGATGACATTATCCCAGAGCTCATTAATTGTGTAGCTGTGTTGCTGTCATCTTCATTATTAGATTCTGTTGAGTATTTCTTTTTAGGGCCAGACATACGCCTCGGGTCCCAGATTCCCTTGGATAGCCTCCGTATCTGTGTGTCACATTAAGTGGTAGGGTACAGACTGGGCTGTCAGAAAGTTGGAATGTTCTGCTGGCTTTTTGGAGGGATAGTTTGTAACTGATAACTAACCAAGTAAACATTGTTAATATTCTACAACAACAAGGATTCAAAATAATAAATGTATGAAATAAGGCTGAAGGGTTTTTTTCCAAGATGTCAGATAGAAGAGTCTTTAAAACCATCACAGCCAGTGTCATAAAGTAGGGAAGAATGCACTAAGATGATTCTCTGCTGTACAGTGTTATGTGTAAGATTCATTTTTCATTACTGAAGTTTATAATGTAGAAGTTGGAGTGATAAAATAATATCTTAGAGCTTGTATATGGTAACATTTTCCCTGACCAGTGGAATCTGAAAGGAAAATTACACTGACTCTCATTTTTTTTTCTTAGTGTGACTCCAGGTTTGGATGTTCTTCCTTTACTTCCTGTAGCTAGCTCATAGACTTTTGACCCAGAAAGTTATTTTCCCAGGCAGGCGGGTATGCAGCCAAAGACTGTGAAAGGATTCTCTTCCATTTCTATGCCATAACCTTGCTCCTGCAGGTGCCTCCACAGCAAAGGTTGTGTGGGGGAAACAGAAGACCCAGGGGTTCCACCCTCTGTTCATACACAATCTTTAACTTTAGCCATGAGTTGGCAAGCTTATCTTACCTATTAGAGAAATAGGCTCAAAATAGGCAGTTCATCTAAAAGAAAAAACAGTTCTTTGCAGCATTAACTACTGACTCTTAAAGCTGAGCATCCTTCAGTCCTCTTGTACTTGGTGCTTCTCTGCTTGCTGGTTTTAGAAGTCCAAATTTCCTTCTTCTTTCTTAGGGACTATTCTGTTTTTTGGACAGAATTATCTTTAAAAAGTCCTTATTTTTCATCTGATAACTAGCCAGCAGGTAGCTTCTAGTGAATTTGCAATGATACATAATTTTAATGTATTTCAAAGTATTGCAAAAGTTTAGAGATCAACAGAAATGTGAAGAATTGAT
This sequence comes from Parus major, assembly GCF_001522545.3. NCBI lineage: Eukaryota > Metazoa > Chordata > Aves > Passeriformes > Paridae > Parus > Parus major. The sequence goes on along the minus strand of NC_031784.1, from coordinate 10,588,779 downwards.
AGTGTTTCACTGAATGACAGAAATCTGGGAGCTCTGCGTATACCATTTTCTCATGTCAGTAGTACTGCAAATAGCAGCTTCATGTTATAATAGCAAAAACTTGTACACTTGGATTCGTGGTGCAGTGTGGTTTCAGGTGGTACAAAAAAAAATCAGCATGTAAATTTTGTGCACGTCTCTCTACAGCAGTGACGTTTCTCTAAAGCATGGTTTTGCAGAGGGGTTCTCTACATGGGTTAAGCTGGTAGCAAGTGTATATCCTCAGGATTTATTTTAATTTTAGTCATTACTAGAATAATAAGCCCAGCTGACTCCAGTTGAGATAGCACAGCTTGGACAAGAACCAGCATTACAAAATGTTTGAGCTCTGCAGTAGCGCAATTAGCCAGGACAGAGGTGAACACAGCAGCTGAATTATGGCTCCACTCAGTCTTGGTCCTGGTGTCTGTGGCTCCTGGCCATCTGACATCCCTTCTCTGGTCAGATGGATAGCACAGGCTTAAAGCTTGATTTAAATTTATCTGGAAACTTTAGTAATGGGTAGAAATTCAACAGTGAATTCTGAGTAATATCGTAGTTAGTATCAGCCAGCTATTGGTACAGATCTATTGGATCTATAGTTCAGTGGTGAGTTGTTATACAAAGAAGTGATTTTTACTGTGCCACTTTCAGGTTACAGTTGTGATTTATCTCATGATCATCTCTGTCAGACCCATTTGGCAAGATTAAATAGGTGTAGTGTGACCTAGACTTATTTGGTCAATGGGAAGTCCCTTCTCTAGGTCACTGTTAGCTAAAGGTGAGGTAGGTGAAATAGCAGGAGGCAAACAGAGCTGGCTTATATGGATTTCTGTAGCCTGTGTTGCAGACTGGTGAGGTGAGGTGTGTCTGTCTTGCTTTCTAGGTTTGATGGCTCAAGGTCATTCTGGTCCTTTTTGGAAGTTGAGATTGATGGGCTGTGTGCTGGAGGAAAGATTATCTGCTCCCTGAACTCTCCTTGAGGTGGCTGATCCTATACCTTCACTTGAATAGCTGCTCTGAGAAGTTACCACAAAGGGCTAAAAGCTCTCATGGAGAACATTATGATCTCTGCAGGGTTTTGAAGATGAAGAGCAGAATCTAATTAAGCTTTATGTTGAAAATAGTTTAAAGAGTGCTTTTTTTCCTCAAGAAAAAGGAAACTTTAAAGCTAAATAGTGAAGAGCTGAACTTTTTTCTTTAATTTTCTGCTACGTTGACTATTTCTAAAGCAGATGCAGCTGTAAGTAGTTACAGATGGTTCAGAACAGAAAGAACCTCTTTATCACACTTAAGTGCCTTAGAAGAACCCCAATGTTAGTATTCCATCTAGTTATCTTTTTCTTTACTTTTTATATTTTTGCAGATTGAAAAAGCACGCTACCTTAAAACTGAATCAAAAGATGAAAAGAGTCTGCCATGAGCCAAAAATATTTCTCTGCAGGGGGCTTTACTGGAAAACACTTAATAAAATTTCCAAAACACCCTCTTTAAAGAATGTTCCTACTTTTTGTTGTCACAAGAAAAGCTTCTTAGCTATTTGGGCAAGAGTTTGTTGAAAGTCTCTGTGTTCTGCTACCTGTTTTTTGCACCTGGAACTGACCCAGCCACTGTAACCCTGGCACTTGGGTGTGTGAATATTCTGTGCTCCTGCACACAGGTTGTGAGATCAGGCCCTGGCCAGTTGAGCTCAGGACTACTCAAGACCTTTTTTTTTGGAGTTTGCCTCTCAGTAGGAGATGGCAAAAGCAGGGTGCCCATTTTGATGGTCAGTATTTTGCATTTTCATGCCAGCTGAATCCCCTTGTGACTTGGTGCAGTTGTGAATAGTCATGTTCATTTCAGAATCTCACCAGCCATCATCTGACAGCATGAATTTGTCTTAATACAGGGCCAGCATGATGAAAGCTGCTTAAATCTGGCTAGACAGACTGGCTACTCTATAGCTTTGAGTGACACAGGAATGTACTTCTACCACTGTCACTGAAGAGTTGTGTTTGGGTGCTGTTGGTGTCAACTCATTATTTTATGGAATGTTGATAAAATAATGTTTCATTCTACTTCTGCCCAGGCTCATGGTGATAAAGTGTGTAATCCTGTACTGTGTGAGTAAAGCAATTAGTCAGTAGCACTCAGAGCTACTCTTTCTAGCAAGGTCATATTGGTCAATTTGGCTCTGGTTCTGGCTTGTTGGTTGTAAGGTGTAATTGTTAAACACTTTGATTAAACTATTAGTTGTTAGTTTTATTTTTTTATCTGACTTCTGAATACATTGCTAAAAAGAGTTTGGATTTCTAAGCATGTAATCAATAAATACCAGTCTTAAGTGTCAGAGGTATGAGGTGTGGCTTTTTAAGTCAACAGTAGAGTCAGTATAGGTGAGAAAACATTCTGTTTTCTGATTTCTGTGATAAAAACAACTAACCCCCTTCATACTAGAGAGCCCCCTATGTCTTGATAACTTAAAAAAAAATATTAGTATCATGGTATTCAGTGTATTTGTAAGTTAAGTACAAGAACTGCTGTAGAAATGAAACCTCCAAATAAGACTTTTTTTTTAATATATTGGTAAGGAAGGATGTGTTTTGTCTAGAAAGCAATGTAGTGTTCAGATCACTATCCTCCCTACCTGAGGGGACTCTGTAATGTCTTTGTACACTAAGTCTTGGTGAGTGTTTTTCCATCAGTTATGCCAGCTGCATATTTGTACCTGTGTAATCTACAAAGTGATGATTCTTAGTTTAGGGCAAAGATAGAAACCCTGGGGTCTTTGCTGTGGTATCTTCCTGGGACCTGTTCTAGGCCTCAACCCAGGAGTGCCTGCATGTGTGTATATGTTAACCTTTTGTCACATTCATTGCCAAAACCACCTGCATCTCAGAGATAAACCAGCTGTATGGTTCTAGTACAAGTATTTCCCGCTCTTGCTCTGAAACATTGTTTTTCTTCAGTTGTTGCATTTGCTTTATGAGGAGGCAGTGACTTAGCAAGGAGATGGGATTTGCAGCCCGTTCTACTGTCAGTGTTCTGCTCTGCATGACCAACTCTGTCACTTATAAAAGAAATGTTATGAATGTGAATAAACCCTTCTTCTATTAGTCCTTCACTGCAGTATTAAACTCCAGATAGAGCAAAGTTAGGTGGAAGAATTTCTCTATTGCTGGTATGTCAAGAGTGACAGAGTCCAGAACTGGGCACAGACTTTGTGGTGGTCTGGGACAGGTTGGTGTCCAGGAGTGCATCCCCTGGAGGGATGCCTGTGCAAGATGAGGAGCAGGGCTAGAGTGAGAGCCTGGGGATAAAGGATGGCAAGGGTAAAGAAGTTAAGCGGGAATTTGCACAGACTGTTTTTAGGTAATACTTTGAGAGCAAGTTAGGCCACTCAAGTATCATCTGTGTGTCTTGAGTGAAACTGTACACATCAGAGAGGATCAACTTCATCTTACGATTTTGGCTTCTGGATGAGCAGAAGTGATCCAATATGGTGTCAAGTAGTGGTATTCCTCTGTGTGCTTGCTAGGAAACCTGCTGTACTTTCTGTGTGTTCTTTGTGTTGCTTCAGATGGAGATACAGTGGTCTGAACTTTCTTGGTTTAGTCTGTTATCTGCCTCTCTGCATCCCATTGGAAGTCAGATTACAGATTTAGTAAGATTTGTTGTCATAAATATTGAAGTAGTCATTTTGCACAGTGTGTTGTTCCCTGTCCAAGCAGAGCTGCCAAAACTATTACACATTTGTCTTACAGAGCATTACAGTAAGATTTTCAAGGTGAAGTTTTTCATGACACATGTCACCTCAGAGGTGACACAGCCTGTCCTGTCTCTGGTGCTGGGTTATTTGTGCTGTTCAGCTGGGGCAGTGACAGCTCTTGGTGCAGGGACAGAGCAGTGAGTTCAGTTCACACCTTGGCATGTGTCAGACAGGCTGAGCTGGGGCTATGCAAGGTCTGTGCTGGTCTGGGCGGGCTGAGGGCAGTCTGAGCACAGCATTGCTGTGGGGCTCTTGGCAGAGTAGCACAGGCCAGCAAAAATTGCCTTGTATATCCTGAGAGTCCTCCCTTTCTGCCACATAATAATCTGTTTTCTTTTGTCATTGTCCTTTTTTGACTGCTTGCTGGCACCATGACAACCATAATATTCTGTGGATGATGGAACGTTGACAATAAATATGCCCTGGATGATGTGCCTGCCTCAGCTGCACTTTAGATGAACTTAGCCCTGGGTCCAGCACATTCTGACTCTTGGGTAATGTGGCTGTTAGAGGACCAAGAGAAGGGTGCAGTCAGGCAATTAGTTGTGTAGTTTTTATCTTGAACAACCTTATTCAGAAAAATGCCACTTCTGGACTTGGATGGCTGACAGTGGCTGGGATGAGGCTGAGTTGCATTAATAGAAGATGGGCTGTGTTTTCTTATGTTAAAGGCTCAATTGTCTGAAACCTGGTTCAAATAAGTTACTGCTCCAGTTCTGGAAGACATCAATACACTTCCCTTTCATTAGGGTTAAGTGTGAAAATTTGTTATCCCTTGTTACCAATCGTAGCCCTTATTTTACAGATTGTACTTCAGCTATTGGAAGTTTTTTGTAATGGAATTTTTCAGTGCTGTTAGGAAACTGGCTGCTGAATGTCTTGTATCTTGGTACTGCATAGGAAATGGATAGCTTTGGAGGAGCAGGATTCTAGAACTCCATGACAAGCTATTTATAGTGTCTATATGACTAATTTGGAAAGGCTGCAGTGCTATAGTCTTTCCAAATTTGTTGAAGCGAGATCACAGAATCTTCTGACCCCTCTGGACACTGAATAATGCCCCAAATCATCTAAAGAGATCCAACTTATCCTTCATTTCTGTGGCTAATTTTTTTGCTGACAGTTTGTACAGAGAGAGGAACAAAGGAAATAATTTAAAAATAGTTGTAGGAATGATGTGAATTCATGGATCTTAGCTAGTGTGATGCCTTATCAGGGGAGTGATGTCCTGTAGTTTTTCTGTGCAAGCTGTTCAGCACTGTAAAATGAAGCAAGTGTTTAGATTTTCTTCTAGTTGTAGACACCTGAGGCCAGTAACTCTGCAAAATGCCTAACAGAAATTCTTAGTGCTCTTATTTTGGAAACAAAAGTTGCTTTGAGTAGTAGATGTTTTGTACTAAAAGTGTCTTGGGTATATATGTTAAGGTATTTTTAGTAATCAATGCTGAGTGGATGGTTTTTTTTGATGATCGGGGGAGGTCTTCAGTTAAATTTTTAGCATGTTGTAGCTAAGCCTTTTTTTGCTTTTTTTTTAAATCTTACTTAAACGTAAGGATATACCACCCACCCATTTCTGATACAAGGCAAGTGGGCTAAGACCAAATTTTGATAAAAATCCTGCACAACTGTAATGCCATTTGGCAGTTTTCTTCACAAAAGTTGCTCTCAAGTTGCTTTGAAAGATTTAAATATATCCAAACCTGCTTTTGATTTTGCAATTAGGGAATTGGACAAACGGAGTTTTCCAAGAGGAAAGATCCCGTGAGTGTGAAGGTGTGCTGGGTAAGGCTGAAGGAAGGTGCTGTGTTTTGGTTGCCCTGTGGTAGTGGTGTGGTTCTGAGTTCCTCTTGAAGTGTTGCTCTGGTTTAGATCAGTGACAGACCCTCCTTGCTGCCAGCCAAGCTGTGCTTTCCCTGCTGGAAAGTTAGGAAAACTTTCTTAAGCAGAAAATGCGAAGATAATGGCTGAGAAACCCTTTCTGTGTTGGTTAGATTTAAGATCTGTGTTGTTGTTTTCATGACATTAAGAGGGAATTGCAAGTCCATAGTATCAGCAGAATTTAGTGATGGGGTAACCTGCTTTGCTTATTAAAAAGTATTGGGTTCTGTACCAGGTGTAATTTCCACACTAAGGCACATTCCATACAGTCAGAATGGAAATTAGGAGCTGGTGTATGTTTCTGTTTGGTGAAGTGGCTTCTGTACTTTGGGGCATTGGCTTGGGCTGGGGGCTTTTTGTTGTGTTTTTTTCTTTCTTATAGCAATTGATAATTGTTTAACCCCTTGAAAGAAAATAATTGCTACTGAATGGCTCATGCTATGGCATCAGAAGTCTGTAATCATCTGCTGCAGACACTGCTGTTTTGGGGTTTTTTTTGCCTGTGACAGTTGTCTGAACATTGTTAGGAACTAGCTCAGCTGTGCTAGGACTTTTCCAGGCTTAGTTACTTATATTTCTCATAGTTCACCATGAGCAGCATCACAGCATTCATGTACCTATATTGTGTTTTGTAAAGAAATTTTTCACTTCTGCAATAGTCTAGCCTTGGATGTGATAGAGATGCCTTTATTTTTGTCTTTCCCTAATAATGTCTCAGGGGGTGCATCTCCAGCTAGTGTCTTGTTTGAACTTTCAGGGAAATTATCATTCTGTGCTTTGAATCTCTCCCTATTACCATGGCAAATAATTCATGCTGGTAATTAAAGACACTGTTAGAATTGCACAGAAAGATGGGCAGGGAAGGAATACAGTTTACTTATGCTCACAGTTTATCTGTCTTATAAATTTATAGAACAGTTACTGCCAAGGTGGCTCCTGGTTTACCAGTGAAGATGCATGACCTTCTGATTCATGGTATCTGTCTCCTGAAGGGAGGAGGAAGATCCAGGCGTGTTTTGTCTGGTGCATATGGAGGCACAGGGTTAGGAGCAGCACTATGCCCCAGCTAGATTTGTGTTCCACAAGAGAGAAACACATTGAGAGAGACCCTTCTGCTCAGTGCTGAGGGCTTGGAGCTGGGAAGGCTGTCAGTTCCCTGAAGAAATGATGACTGACAGTTTCATGCTGAGCAGAGTTTCTTACACAGGTCTTGCAAACCCAAAGGAGACTCTTTTATAACTATGAGATGAATGGGAAGCCATTGCACAAGCTGGCAAGTGAGTAATAAATCCAGCAGACTATTTTGGTGTTGCTTGGAGTTCAAAGAGAAATTAGGAGCCCTAATTAAGTTACGTGCTAAACACCAGGGAAGTATCAACGCTGAAGAAAGCTGATGGCAATGTCTTTGTTGTTCACATGTAATAGTAGAGACTCTAAAACTAATAATTCTGTGCTATGTTGTGACTGTGTGTTGAAAGCCAGATACTATTTCTGCTTTTTTTTTTTTCTTTCCCTGTTATAGGTAAGATGAATAAATTTCCATCTTGTCTGAAATTTGGTGGGTAATTTGTATACTTTCTTCTCTCTTCAAAAACAGTTGCTACTAAACCTTTTTTGATGGGAAAAGATGAAAATCATCAGCCTTACCAATGGCATTGTGGTAGTTCATACAGCAGTGGCTGGAACTGGGTTGTACTGCCATTGCACACTTACTGCAGAAAATTAAATGCCTAATATTGAAAAATAATGTTTTTCTAGTCTTTCTTCTTAATAAAATATAATGTTTTTCCTTTGTAAGGGCCTATGTGATTAGATGTTTATCCTCTGTTCCCAGGAGAGCAGACACTGTGGTTCATATTTTGTTTTGTGAAACAAGATTTCATATAGCTGACTTCGTCTCTGGAATCTATGTCATTCTCCCCCTAAAATGAACTGAAAGCAAATTGGCTTTCTGAAACATGAAAGAAGCCTAGAGCAAACTCTTTGTCATCACATTCCTGGTCAAATCCAGCATTTGCCTTCCACAGAGTTTGTAATATTTAGTAATGTCTGTGGTTTCCCATGGGGTTGCTTAGGTGAACATAATAAGTGAGAACTATTGAAAGAGAAAAGAATGAAGACTCCATCATGAGCAAAACTGAATTGAGCAAAAACTCCAGGGGTTTTGTGTGCATGTTTTGCATGTAGTTCTTTAAAATCATACTAGTTTTAATCCCAGCGTTTCTTTCCTTTGCGATTAGTTTTTAATCAGAGACAGAAAATACAAACTATTATACAAAACTTATGTAGATTAATTGAATTCTTACTGGTATATACCAGAAACATATCAGAAATTAAGGGGTGATTATTCACATCAACTAAATTTCAAACTTGAGTTCTAGGACTGCATAAATACCTGAAGGGAATGGAGAGACCAGAGGATACTTTTCAAACCTGGGTGGAAACGTGTCCTTCTCCACTGACTGGGTAGGGAACTGGTTTTGGGAGTGAAGGGCTTCAGGTGCCCCAGGAAGAAAGGCTTGGATAACCTGTGTCCATTTGACTGAACATCACAAATTTCCAGATAGCACAGCAGCTCCAATAAAGGGAACTGTTCCCATCTACCTGCTGAGGTGCCAGCCAAGTCCTGGTTGCTGACTGAGAATTTGGCTCTGACTGGCAGAAGTGAAACCTCAACGTTTCCTGCAGCATTACTGATAAATGTGAGCCCATTCCTTAAGACATGCATGGTTTAGTTTGTGTTTAGTATTTTTAGAACTGGTTTGGGGTTGAAAATGTGTTTTCCAAGAGATATACTGTTATATTTAAAGGTAATTTCAAGAGAGATTAGAGAAAAATATTTGGACAAACCAGTGTTCAGTCCTGAGTAAAAAAAAAAAAGTTCTCTCTGAAGTAAAGTTCTCTTCATTTTTTTATCTAAAAATCTTATCTGTCACCTTTTTGTCACATTTTTCTCTTGCTCATATTAAAATATTGCCCAACCTTGTTCATTTTACATAATTACTTGCCTTTACCTGCATTTCAAATACTTTGATTTAGAACTGTCTTAAAATATAGACAACAAAACAGGCAGGGAAAATGTCTGAAACTTTGGGCTGTTGTGATTTTTGTTGTTGTTGTGGTTAATTCTGTGCAACACAAGTTGCAGTTGCTCATGTATAAAGTCTTAACTCAGAAAGCCTTCCCCACTGCCAAACAGTGATGAGATAGTGTTTTAAAAACAGGTTAAAATTTATGTTACCTACATCTTCATAGTGCATTACTTCTTAAGCAACAGTAGTTTTCAAATAAAACATTAAGTATGATTAAAGGATATTTTTTAATTTTTCATTTTGCTTTGTTCACTCTGTACAATCAAATCAGAATAATGTTATGAAAATGAAATAGCATTTTAATATTATTTTGGTCTCAAAACAGCATATTGTTTTTAGGTTCAGGAATCAACACATGTGACAAACTCACTGTGAGTTGTGTCTAAATTTAGTAGGTGTCTTCAAAAATCAGGCAAAAATTCTAATGTTCAAATCAGCTGTGTCATCTTGCTACTACATTTTCTGGAGTTCAACTTTTGTTGGAGTGATTTTATGTTCTGGTTCTGAGGAGAGTGCTTTTGCCTGAAGGGTGCTCTGGAATTACGATTGTTCCAGGGGTGAACTTGGTTATTTTTAGGAAGGTTAAACATCTGGATGTTCACTACAGAACATTTTCCAAGAAAGCATTTTGTTTCTGAGCTAGAAATATCAGCAGGAATATAGATGCAGCACTACAGAGTGTAATCTCTGTCTTCCCAGGGCACTCAGGTATTTTCAGACTGGTCTGTTGCTTAAAGTGCCTCTAGGATTACAGAAGGATATCAGGAGGATTTAGCTCTGTAGTATTTTTGTAGCTGGCTTTGAGACTTTGGAATCCAGAGCACAAGCAGAGGTGAAACCAAGCAGAGGTTAAATTAGAAGTGGTTATGGGGGACATAAGGATTATATTTGAAATGTTTCTAAGACTGCAGGTGTTTGCAATCTGGCTGAAAAAAAAAAAAAAAAGAGATCAGTTGATTAGAGAAAATTGTTCTCTGTCAGTGCTAAACAGTTCTCTGGATTCAGAGGTATGATACAGGATTTGAAGCAGAAAATTTAAGTTGTATGTAATGATTTTAAGTTGTTCCCATATTTGTTGTATGTGTATGGGGAAAATCCCTCAAGGTAAGTTGTGAAAGTTAAATGAATTAAAACTGAAATAACTTCAAAAAGAATCTGATTTCTCTTTTATATGAGCCATCTTATATCCTTGATTATACAGAATACTGCTTTTAAAATGGATCCTGCCTGCCTAGTTTGAATCTTGAATGGCTAGATCAAAAGTCTTGTGAAAATATGCTAATGTCTTATGAAAATATTGATTGCTGAAACATTGCATTTCCAGCTCAGGGTTGTTTTTCTCCCATAGCAGTTTCCAGGTGCTGCTTTCAGAACTGTGACATCCCCTTTTTATTTTCTCAGTACATTTTGGGTGTCCTTAGCTCTATACTCTTTTTTCCCTTAAGCACAAAAACTTCAGATTTTCAAATGTTAGTTACTATTAGTTAGTTAGTTACTATTCCAGTTTTCTAACATTGTTGATAAAATGGTAAATCTACTTCTGGTGGGAGGCAATTTTTAAAACTGATTGATACCTAGGTGTTTTATGTACCCCTTGAAGATGCCAAAACTCTTGTGTGTACATGCTGAAAAGCTTCTTTCTCTCCAGATGTGTATTTGCTGGTGTGATAAGGGATTGCTCCTCCTCACAAATAGAGTTTGATTTCACTTGTTTGCATGTTGATAGTGGGAGACTGTTGCAAGTTGAAAAGATTGTTTTGTTTATTTGAAGTGCTTAAATCTGGTCACTCACTTTGATTTGTGTTTTGTTGCTCACTACATACATTACATGAAAATGTGAACTGAAACAGATGGTGAAGGATCAGCATTTAGACTTCCAGCATGTAAAATTTCCTGGAAAGCTGAGTCTTCTACTATGGCCTCAGCAGCCTGTGTTCAAAACCACATCATGTTTGTTTTATAGTAGCTCCTGGATGCCAGGCATATATTAAGTTGTTCTGAGCCTGCTGCTGCATGGACATCCCCTATGAGCCCAGCAGTTGTGTTTTTTTCCTAAAAGAATTAATCTGTTAATTCCCTAATCCTTGGGGAAATTATTTTAAGTTAATGTCAGAACTGGAGAGCATTGTTTCTGTGGACTCAGGATTCATCCCAAAGTGTCTGTTCACACTTTTCAAAGCAATTCTGTTAAAGATGGGAAGAAGAGAAGTTAACCTGGCTTGCTTTGTGTTTTCCTTTCTATCCATGTGGTTGGAACTGTCATGATTTTTACTAACCCCTGAAAAATCTGATGTGGCTGCTCCTGTCAGGGCTGGCGTTTTGTCTGGGTTCAGTTTATGCTGGTAAAGATGTAATTTGACTCTGCTCTGACATTTAATGAATATTGAAGGAAAAACAACTTTTCAGAAGTGCATCTCTGCTCTGCTGTGTTGCAGTTTCTCTAGCCTAAAACACACATTAAAGAAGTACAGCTTGAATTAATGAAATGAGATGTATATTTAGAATGACTGGTGCAAATTAGTGGATGACCTGAAACAGGAGAGAACTTACTTTCCTGTGTAATGTTATCTCAATGCCTTTACTAGAAATTTGCTTTTTAAAAGGCAAACATTTTGTCCAGTAAAATTAATCTTTTGGTTTTGTTTGGGATTTCCAGTAGTTATTAAACCTGGTTATCCCTGGGCTCACAGAATATTAGACTTACCCTGTGTGTTGTCTGGTGCTGGATGTGGGGTGTATGTTTCAGTTCTGTGTTTGTAGAAAATGATACATAATGAAATGACAATATCTCTCTGATAAAACTAGTTCAGTTTTCAAGTGGGTATAATTTGATGCTGGTCAAATGGAGATTTCATTTGGTCCCATACTTCAGTTTGTCCAAAATGTGATGTAGTATTGATGACATGACAGCTGCTGTTAAGAAAATTTGCTGTTAATAAGCATTTCAGTGTTTGGAGGCTCAGCTCAGCATGTGAGATGGCTCTAATAATCTCTGAACATTATCATTTAATTAAACCTCTACTGTTTAGAGTGAGTACAAAAGAGCAGTAGGACATGTTCTCCTTCTTTTTCTTGTTTCTCAAGACTGAAAAGAGCATACTGGATAATACATTTGGAACTGGTCCATGTGGTTTTTGTGTTCTTTGGGTTTTGGTATGCTTCCCCAGAAAAAGCCCAGTGGGTGAAACTTTGAAGAAGAACTGCCGCTTCTTATGTTGTCACTAGTGTTCCTGTGACTATGGAGATGTTAATTGGAAAAAGAAAGTGGATTTGAGGGGGAAATTGGATCAGTTTACAGTTTGGTGTTGGGGAAGAGTGTAAGCTCCCCTATTGTGAGTAACACAATTTTAGGTTGTTTTAATCTCATAGTTCTCCCATTTGGTGTTTCCTTTTGCCTATGAGCTGGCTTCTCCTCTTACTGTGTATTTTTCTAGACTAACTAAACTCAGTTCCTATCTCTCCTAGTCATCTTAGAAACTCTTCTGCCCTCATCCCAGTGACAGGCTAATAATTCTGCTCACACTGAAACTAAATTCATACCTGAGCCTGCCTTCCCCCTCAGCAGTCCTCTCTCCCTTCTGTGCTGGATGGATGGTGTGCTCTTACACCACACAACTCAAAAAAATGAAAATTAAGAGAACACCTCAGGAAAAAAAGGCATCTATCCAAATTATTGGCATTAGTAGACTCACTAGTATGAGGAAATCATAATGCTCATAATGTAAAACCCTAATTGACTTCTGTAGTAAATCATATGCAGTTTTAACAAGTTAATTGCATTAGAGTCTGTTTATGTGCATTTAGTGCCGTGCTAACAATTGAAGCTGAAGTTCTGTTTCCTGCTTCATGATACCCTGAGTCACCCAGCCTTTGGCACAGATACCTTGCATTGGCTGGCTGTATTTGTGTGTAGTGTCTCATTTGGTGCTTTATGCTCAGAAATTTTCTTCCTCTAATAAACACACATTTGCTTGTTTGTGTTGTCCTTCTGTGCTAAGTAAAATAGTAATTTCTTCCCATTGATTAAGAGATTTTGTAGAGTGTGTCCTGTGCTTGTAGGTGTGAGTTGCATCAGAACAGGAGGAAATTCCCAGTTTTAAACTTAATTTCCCCTTTTACTGCCTCAGTTGTAACTGAACTAAGCATGGGAATCGTGGTGTGTTCAAATACGCCTTTGTGTATTCTCTCTGGGTGGGATCCATTCAGCAGTGAAAAGCTGCTCTTTGACATATTGGTAATGTAGATCCTAATTTATTTCCTGTTTAAAGGAGTTTAGTTTTTCTAAAGAGGTTTCCTTGCATTTACTTTTCAAAAAGCAAATTTTTTTAATTTTTTTTTATTTTTTATTTTAGAATTCTGTTTCTGGTTTTGTGAATAGCAATGCATTATTCTTAAAAAATGAAGTACTGGAACTACAAAATATTACGGGTGTGAGATTTTACTTCAACCTTTTCATTCTAGCTCCATGGAAGGTTTGGTTTTTTTGCTTTTGTTGTTTTGTTGGTTTTTGTTTTTAATTCCTTGCTTCTGAGATAGCAAAGCAGTAGGGGTGTTTCAGTCAGTGCCTCTGCTTCAAGGAAGAAAGGAAACGTACCTTTACATTTTCTGGATTCATTGCTGGTGGTTCCTTGACCTACTTGAAGCTCATTTTTGCCCCACCAGCACTTTTTTTCTTGTATTATCAGGAATAATAGTAATAATACTTTCTGCTTTCTACTTTTTGTGCCTTTTGATCATATTTGTATGTTTGGAAAAGAGACCAGTTCAACTTAGTTTGACTTCTGAGCCTGTGTCTGCAAAGTAACCTGATACTCTTGTAGAGCTTTGGGTCTATTACAGACCCAAGTGGCTTCTTGTAGTTCTTGACAGGAACAAGTGTAGAGCTGAAGTCTTCCTGTGCCACTTTTCTAAATTTAGAAAAAGTTAAAATCCGAGTGTCACAGTTTGAAAATATTCAAAAGTAAGGCTATACCAAATTTTATGAGCTTGTTTGAATGCTCTTTGTTTGAGAAAGTTGGATTTGCTTCTGTTTGTTTATTTTTCCTTTAGTGAAAACATAATTTATTGTGTGTGTAGACAGTGTTACAGAACACACTGTCAGAGGTGGTACATGAATTGTTTGGCAATAACTTGCAAAATAAATATGACTCTTAATTGTGGGGCAGAGATGAGATATTTGCTCACCACTGTCTTCCAGGTCTATATGGAGCAGCACTGAGGACTGTGACAAATATTTAACTCTAAATACAGAAACTCCCACGTTTTATCAACTTACAGTGTAGAGTCCTCTGCGATCTGTTGGCTGAATGTAGAACTTGTGGTGTGGCAGCTGCATTTACAGCGTTGAGTCATGAGAGCAATTCCCTGTCGGTGCTGGCTCTGCGGTGCTTCTAATCCTGCCCCAGCGGGTCTGTGCGGGCAGCACCCTCTGAGCCTGCCTGGCTGGGCTGGGCTGAGCTGAGCTGGGCTGGGCTGAGCTGAGCTGGGCTGGGCTGGGCTGGGGTGAGCTGGGCTGAGCTGAGCTGGGCTGGGCTGGGGTGAGCTGAGTTGGGCTGGGATGGGCTGGGCTGGGCTGGGCTGGGCTGGGGTGAGCTGAGCTGAACTGAGCTGGGGCTGGCAGCAGCAGCTGCTGGTCACTGACATCTCATCTCCTGTGTCGCTTGGATGAGGCTTTGTCAAGGACTGGGGGTTTCTGTGTGAGAGGCTGGAACTCTCGTTCTTCAAGGGAAATGTGTTTTACTGTAAACTGGAAGTGGGGAGCTTCCTTCTGTTTTATGTCACTATAGTAATTCTAATGAAGTTCTCTGTTAAATATAAAAGGACTTACAGAGATCAAAATATAGATGGGAGCCTAGGGTGAAGATTCTGGGGAAGTTTTTACTTTTTTCCTGTAATTAAAATAAGTGCCATAAAATGAAAACAAACACAGCAGCCTTCTGTGTAATGCAGAGCTGTATCACCAAGTGACTGAAAACTCCAGGTTTGGAGTATTTTAGGATTTATATCCCATATATGACTGGGATATAAATTGATACCTTTATAACCCAAAGAGGTCTTAGCCATCAAAATTGCAGAAGACTTTGCTGTGCCAAGGATAACTGACATTTCCATATGGCCCTTTCTGAAACACAATGTTATTTGGATCATGATGAGGCTGTCTAGCATAAATCTGTAGATAGCTTGCACAGTGGTACTTTGTAGACTTAAATTACAGTAACCAACCCTTGATTTGCCTCTTTCCCTGATGTAAAAAAGGGCTATTTTTTGAAATTCATAAGTTGAAAGTGGTAATTTAGATAGAAGAGCTGTTTCAGCAAGTCTTTGGGGTAGGCTAAATATTGGACTGACCTTCGTGGAGTTCACTGGTCTGTTGGAATCTGAAAATTTACATAAATATACTTGTGGCTCTGGCAAGAAAGGATTATGTGTAACAGATCTTGATTTGACCTCCTCTCTTCTCCCTCCTTCCAGTCCTCCTCTCGATTATTTGTGGGAGGTGGAAAGAGTTTTCTAGATGAGGAAAGTCTTCCTGTGTGGTCAGTTCTTTCTTGTGGCTAAGCTCCGACTCTCTTGCTTTGTCAGATGTCTTCTCATAGATATATTTATGTGCATTGCCATAGTTACATATATCTTATTCTGATATTTGCTGATTTTAATTCTTCCACAAAAACATTGTATTCATACTTTTGTTTGGCAGTTTTTGTGGTACTACAGCAAAATTTGAATCTATCCTCTGCAGTAAACTGAAGTCTTTTGTAAAGCAAAAAACTGTGAAGACAGTTAAAGACAATACAGTTTCTTTAATTAGTTCAGCAAATGGGTTTTATATTTTTTTTCTCATCCTCAAACATCTTTTAAACAAACTGATAGTTTGGCTCTTGCAAATGCAGTATGGCTACTTCTTGCACCTCATTGAATACCCCGTTTGTTGGTGGTGCTGGGTTTATTGTTAGTGAATGGCCAGTGCCTCGAGGTGCTGTAGTGTGGTGGGGCTGTGCTGCTGGAGCAAAGCTGAGTGCAGTTTAATAGTGAAAAACAAATCTGAAAAGACTGAAATAGCACAAATGTTATAAAGTGTTATCATATATTGCAGCAACTACAGTACTTGTTTTGAAAATTAATTAAAGCAGTGCTTACTCCCACATGGAAGGTTGGTTACAGGAAGGATTACATGTGTGTGTATTGCCATGTGCTTAGTGAGATCCTACTGTAAGCTGTTCCCAAAAGGATTTTAGTCCCTCCTTATCCATGGCCACATCTTGATTCCTTTCCTCTTTGCCTCACAACCTGCAGATTGTGCAGCTGCTGGCCTGGATGAAAACTGCATCCACAAAAACTGGGCTGCGTTTTTCTTCTTCTTTTTTTCTTCTTCTCCTGTTCATGAATAAGTTTGAGTACCAAACCCCAAGCTAATTGAAATGGCAAGTATTTGAAAAAAGCAAGTTTTTTTGGCAAAACTCTTAATGCCACTGAAGTCAGAGGTGAGTAAACTGAACTTGATACAATTTGCAGTGGAGCCTGTTAGGCTTTTCTTGCTTCAGCCTTTCGATTTTCAAACCAACACAGGCAAATCCTTTCTTAGGCTGGAGTCCTTCAGATTTAATTGTCAGGAAGGGGTGAAAGTAACAGTAGTTTTAGGAAATAGAGTTAGGGCTGTGCCTTGGCTCAGCAGATTGCTGGGGCTGGTCTGTAGTAGGATGCCAGTGTTCTAGAAGAAGTTGCTTGATATGATGCAGCTCAATTAAACATGACACAATTAAAATACAAAATCAAGTAAAACATTTGCTCCTAACATGCTCTGTATCTTGATATCAAATGTGTTTTTCCACATATTCTTGTTCAGTTTAACTCATTGAAATGATACTCCTTCTTCAGTGGAAGTCCTCTATTGCAGACATCATTGTATAGATGTTCTTTTCACATTTTCAAAATACCTGGTGATACAATTTCAAAATCTTACTCTTGGAGAGGATTCCTTGGCTGGTGGCCACATGTAGGGCAGCAAAAGCATGCCCTGCTTTTCATGACTCCTTGTTTTTCCTTATTTTGAGAAAGAAATAAAGGAAGGAAGGTTCCCAGATCTTTTTTCGTTCATCAGGTTTAGAGCAAAACTTTCAACCAATCAAAATCAACCAACCAACCCTCCTCCATAACATAAGCAACGTCAAAAAAGTATATTTTGTGTGTGTGTGTTTACCTAAGAGGTAAAAATTGTATATCCAGACTCCCATTCCAGTGTGAAATAAAAAAAGGCAGTGTTTTCTGTGACAACAACGTCAAAGACAATCAATATGGTTTTTGGATATTTATTTTGCTTCTGGTTACTTCATACTCAGATGTGTGTGTCCAATAGAACTTATTTGAAGCTGTACTGGTTAATTTTTCTCCATTAACTGCCAATTGCAAATTTTGCTCCCAAATATCCTGTTTACTGTGGTTCCACTGGAACATCAGGAGCTGAAAATACTTTTGAGGTATGTGGGCACTATCCTGTGTATTCCTTCCCTGGAATAATGCTCCTTTGAACGAGTAAAGTATTGTTACGCTTCCATGCAGGGACTGGAAGTTGTTCTCCCATTCCTGCGAGGAAACGAGTGCTCCTCGCAAGCTGAATGTGAAATCTGGAAATCTTCCAGAAGCTGTAATTCCTAAGCACTGTGAAACATGTAATTCTTTGTTCTGTTGGCAAACAGTCAGGTGAACCAGAGGAGTAGCTTGCAGAATGTTTTTAACAGAAAATATTTTTTTTTCAAGACTGTGTCTCCCGAAGCTTTACTGGATTCTTCAATTTCCTCTCAAAGTGAGCTCAGAGGAGTGTTTGCTCTTAGCAATTTAGTTGGGAGCTTAGAATTTGGTTTTGCAGAGATAATTTAGGAAAACAGCTTTCTGGAAAGGATAGAAGTAATTGGGATTTAAAATTGTATGCGTAGAAAAAAAAATAATAATGTATATATATATGCATGGTATTTAATAGTGTGAAAATATTGTTCTGGGACCTCTGCCTGGTAAACAGCAGAGCTGTTCTCTGGTTACAGCTTGAAATGCCTGCCTGAGCCCTAGAGTCTGTGTATGAAAGTCTGGTTTTAGTGGGACATTTCACATGACTCTTTTCTCTTTTTACTTCTTTTGTTTTGTTTCACTTTAAACTTGTTTTAAGTTTATTTTCTGACATAACCCACGTTTCCATGAATTAATCATACTTAGCATTCCTTATCTGCACATGACAATGAGATGAAATTGTAAACTTACTTCAGAAAACAAGCTATTCCTTTAACGTGAGTGAAGCCATAGCAATTTGCTTGCTTTTCCTATGAATCACACTAAAGAATGGAATAGTGTTGAGATATGTTTACAGCTGTGGGTGCAATGACTTCACACTTAAAATTATACCTTTAACTGTTACACTCAGATTTAACTTTGGTTTGGCAGCAAGCCTAATGGAGGCTCTTAAATATGTATATATCTTACACATGTAAGGCAGCTGAAAGAGGCTTTTTAGTCATACCCTTGACCTGGAATCCAGTAGAGGAAAAAAGTAGTATTGGTTTTACCTATGGAGTGAGTCCACCCCCCAGCCAAAATGAGTATTTGTGCAATTAACTGTAATTGATCTTCACATCCATGGCAGTGCTCTCCTTTCATGTGCCCCAGGACTGTGCTCTGGAGTCCTTGAGTTTAATTTGTGTTCTTAATAAATAACTCTACAGTGGCAACTCACAAATGCCAGGTACTGGAGCATCAGAAGTGAATTGCTCTTAGCAATAAATTGCCCTAATCACTGAGTTACCACACATTCTTTTTAAGGAATAAAATAGTAGAATGTTTTAAATGTTTACAAAGCAGGTAGATTCAGGAAAATGTTTTCCTCATGACGGGCACATTCTTACATGATCCAAAAAAAGCCACAGGCATTGGGTCAGTGCAGCAGTGTGAAGGTGAATGTTGTTTTCTATGTGGAGTTAATAGTTCTAAAAACCTGGTGTGGGGCAGAGGAAGTGCAAAAATACTCTTCAACTTGCCTTGAGTTTACCAATTGCTATTTCTTGACTTTCTGTTTTTCTGTTGCTAAGACAATCATTGATGGAATAAACACACTAAGAAAGCTTTGAAATACACAAAACCCTTGGAGGGAAGAGAGTGGAAACTTTCTTCATCCTTGATTTTGACACTGAACACCAGATTTCCAGCAGAAGTTGATTGATTTGATTTGGTTTGGTGGCTTTTTTGGTGTTTTGTTGGGGTTTTTTTCTGTTTCCCTTTGGAAGAGTTCCCATCAGCTGAGATGGGAGCCTCACAGTGAATGTGTACCCTCAGCAAGTTCTGAGAATGAATGCTGAGTGCAGAGCAGGGAGGGAGAGGGAGAGGAAGGTGCTCTATTGTCACTGCTGATGCTGGTACCTACCTGTGAGGAATTTTCTTTTGAAGAGAATTGGGATGCATGTTTTGTTGGGCATGGCTTATTGTCACTGGCTTAACGTCTTACCTTGTGAGGAGACAGTGGACATTTGATTACAAGGGTGGTATTTGAAATGCAGGTGAAGAGGACCATATTGATTGGGTAAATAGTCATGGTTTAACGTGGGCTGAAGAATATTTGAAGTTTTGTGTGGTCACTTCTCAAGCAGCCACATCTTTCAGAAACTGAAATATGTGAGTGAATTCATATATGGATTCATTTTACCCCAGATGTGGCCAGTACGAAAAGCTCTCTGTGAGTTTTGAAAAGGACTTTTATATAGAAGAAAACTTGTGGACTAAAATTGTAGTCAGAAATACTTAGATTACATGTCAAGAAAGTCCCTTAATTTCACCAGTTATATTTTAAACAAGTGATAAGGTAAACACCTGTCATGACTGTTTCTCCCCAGAGATCAGTGAATTAAATTATCTCCTTGCATTCCCAGTGTGAATTTGCAATTCTGTGATGTCTCCAAGTTGTAGATTTGGTCCCATTAAACACAGCAAAAGCTCTTCTATTTTAATCCATCTGTACTCAAGCCTATCTAGTATGCTCACCATCCTTTTACAGTCTTGTTTTCCTTAATCTTGTGAACTTGTGGATGTTTTGATCACTGATAAAGAAAAATATGTGATGAAATGCAATCTCTCTTCATGTGGGCTTTAGTGAACTTGGTTCATCTGCTGCACTTTCCAAGTCATTGTGATTTATTTGTTGCTCAGTTGTTTGCATTCTTGTACAGTAAATATGCAGAGAAGGTTTGTCTTGCTGCTGCTACAGCAGCTTTTGTATGAGAATGATGCATGGCCAAGGCCTTCAGCGTGCATTGCTATGGAAACTTCAGGGCATGGGCCTCTCATTCCCCCCTTGGCAGAATTCTTCACAATAATTTCCCTTGTACCTGGAAGTTGGGAGTGATATTTGCTACTGAAACATCGATGGGCTGAGTATTTATGATCATGAATTTAGTAGGCATCTTGTGCAAACAAAAAGGGGTTTTTATTCCAATTACATAAAACTTCCCTGATATCTTGAGCAATAATTTTGGGGTACTTAAGCTAATGCTGCTACTGAAAAGCCTTTTCTCTTTAATTTTATGTCCAGAGATGGGCCAGATCAGCAGTCTGAATCACTTGAGAAACTTTCCCATTTGTTCTTTATTATTATTATCCAGGCAGGCAGGTTCCTCAGTCTGGTTATGTGTGGTTTTGCAGATGGTTCTGCAGAGGTGAGATGAAGAAGAACAGGTGATTGGAGAAGGTGAGAAGTTGCTTTTGTAATGGCTGTGTTGGCTTGTGATCATTTCAGATTGCCCATGACAGGCTGTGTAGAGGGCAGTGCTCTGCAATGTCATCTGGAGACACCTTCAGTTCCTAGTTTGGGTCTTCACTGAACAAAGTGAGTTCCAATTTCTTATTGAGGGCAAAAAGAATCACCAGACTTTGCCTAAGGGTTCCTTCTGCAGGTTTGGAAGGACTGTTATCCAGTCATATCTTGCATATCTTGTGGTGATAAGGAGGAACTGAAACATGAAAACCAGTGCTTATATTGACTGGGTGATTTTCTTGAGTGGAAATGCAAAGGAAAAAAAACTCAAAAGGTACATAATAGGAAAACAGTAGGCAGAGACCTTGTAGGGTAAATGTCCACAAGGATAGGTATTATCTTCATTAGGTATATAGACCTTGGACCTGGAGGGACAGGGGAAAGGAGCTTGACCTGCAGCTGCTGATTCAGAGAAAAGAGCTTGCAAGCGTCTCCAGTGTAGTGCCATTACTGTTGTTGTGGCAGCTTTCATTAGCTGGTTACCACCTTCCCTAGCTGGGGATGAAGTGGGTCTCTGTTCCCTTGGGAATACAGAAGTTATTCATTTTTTCCCAGAAGAGAGGAGAGTGCTGCTTGGAACGCCAGCTCAGAGTGGTGTGGTGTATTCTGCATGGTTAGTGCTGGGAGTGTGGTGTGTCACAGCGGCTGGGCATCCCTGGAATTGTTCTCTAGGTGAAGGTCTATGGAGCAGTCTGTGCCAGGCTGGAGAGCTCGCTGCTGGGATTGTTGTAGGGACAATGCTCTCACTGTGAGGCTGTGGGGTGGACACACAGAATATGTTATGGAACAGTGCTCGCTGTGTCTCTGGCTTGGCATGCCTTAGCAGGCTCTGTGTTGTGAGCACTTGCCCATGGAGCTGCCAGAAATAGATGCCTAATGGCAGAGAATTTATGAAAATTGATCTCAGCCATGTAAAGATGCTGGGGCAGAGTGAGATCTCAGGTTGAAGAGGAAATGATGATGAAGTCGCCTCTCAGGAGCTGACTGAGAAACTGGTCTTAAGGCACCAGTGTGCTTGGTTTTATTAAGTACTAGGGTATAATAATTAGTTACTTGTTATTTATCTAAGTAAGAATCTGATAGCTTTATTAGTAATAATTCTTCAACCAGCTTCCTTACATGGATGTTGAGTTTCAGGTGTGGTAGTGCAAGAATCCTGAAAAATGTACTTCCTTGGGAAAACCAGTGTTGTCTTTGTATTTTGAGCAGCGTCCTGCACATATGCTAGAGTTTGGAAATGAGTTGGGAGTTGTTCTTGTAACACACAGGTGAACTGCACTGAAGTCAGTCTTCAAAGCAGCCTTTAGCATGGCCTTATCCAGTATTGGTTTTCAGATTGAGGATGAAGAATAATATTTTCTTTGTAGATTGTTGTGTTGTAAGTACCAAGAATTGCATCTAAAATCAGTATTTAAGTCAAAGTACAGCTGTGCACAAGCTTGTTTCAGGTATTTTCTGTGCATAAGTTTCTATTACTTGTTCCAAGATTGAAGGGTTTTACAGAAATACCATGTTAGAAGGAAGCTGGTTTCATTTTTATATGTTCAGTGGAAGGCTGGTTAAATGTGACTGCAGTTTCTGAAAACTGTCATTGGTGTGGATTCTGGTTTTGTCTGATGCCATTTGAGAAGAACCTGGTACTGATGCTGTTTGGCTGTGAGAGTATATATGAACT
The DNA here is from genome assembly GCF_001522545.3 of Parus major. Lineage (NCBI taxonomy): Eukaryota > Metazoa > Chordata > Aves > Passeriformes > Paridae > Parus > Parus major. The sequence goes on along the minus strand of NC_031784.1, from coordinate 10,566,580 downwards.
TGAATACTTGAAATATGCCTATAGGAGAATCCCATTATGTACATGTGGAATCTGTTGGACTTGTAGAAGGTTATTTAAATCTCAGTTAAAATTACAAATTGGTTTGCAAGACACTGTCATTTTGAATAATATTAAAAACTTGGCAGTAATCTTACTTTTTGATTCTTTCATGTGACAGTCATTTGCTTATTACCTCTAACCTAGATTAATGTATTAGGAAGTATTTATTTGGGATCAAGGATATTTAGTCTCTTAACCAACTGTGCATCCAGTCAGTGGTTAGGATTTTAGGAAGCAGTTCTGGTTTCAGGTCTTGTGCAATACTTTAAATAATGTAGGGAAATTTAATGTTTAAAATATGTGAGGTTTTATTACAATGAGATTCACTTTGGCATTGTAAAATTATTCTTCAAGTTTGCTTGTGGGTTACTTGTGTTGGAAACTTTGGATGGAATCTGGACATGCCCGAGCTGCTCTCTTGGTTCAGCCTGTCACACTCAGTGTGTTTTGCCTTGTTTTTTTTCCCAGCTGCCTCAGGAAGAAGGAAAGTGTGACTGTATCTCCCTGGCCCTGTTTGCTGGAATATTAGTGAATATGTAATTCCCTCAGACCATTATCCTGGTAGCAACACTGATCTTTTAGGTTGTTACAGGATCTCTATGGGGAGTGGTCAGGAAATATCACTGGTCTGTGATGAGTTTCTAATTATTCTGTTGCACTTTCCTTGTGTGGAATGGAAGGGCTGTAATTCTCATTTCTGCCTTGCACAGAATCAGCAGGTTGCTGTCCTGAGCACCACTGCAGCCTGTCAGCTGGGCTGGGATGTGTTAGATCATTGTTTAACATGGGTTTGCATTTCTTTAGGTTCTTTCATCAAACCAGAGTTTTCCATCAACCAGTTTCATCAAACCAAACTCTCAGTTTTAATACAAAACTTATGAATTATGCACGGGGCTGATCCATGTATCATCTCTATTTTATCTGGTTTATGAATCTTTTTAACATTTTCAGTGTTGTTTTGATTAATGTTTAAAATTATGATGAAATGGCATTTTAATTATCATAGCCTCCAGCGTTGTCACTGAATGAAGAATTATACAGAAAACATTGTTCATCTCAAAAGTATTTGCTGACTTGTGAAGATAAAATTTTATGAACATAAGTTAATAAAATTCAGTGCATAACCCTGACCATGTTTAATCCATTCTAAAATACCATTCATTTTGTTTTTCTCATAGCTGTGGAGTTTGAGTATTCTTTTAATAGATGTGTTCCACTATTTATTCTCAAATCCAAACAATACAAAGCTTTCTTTTTGCACAAGGCTGGATCAGGGAATGCTTCCCTCTGAAATCAGAATTAGAAACAAGACATAAACCCAATGTGCTTGTCCTCAGGCTGCTTCCTTTGGTGTGAGTTTAGCTTTAACCATGGCATGAAAATAATGTGCAGTGAACTATATTGTGTATAACCTGAACATTTATATGGGCACTGGTTGTAAGTGCTGAGTTATTATGTTGTATGAGTTTGCAATTCACTATATTGATCTTCATGGATGCTTTTTAGGCCTCTGTTCCACAGCCTGGTAACTAAAGGTCATACATACAAAGAAAATTTGATACTTAAAAGCTTAAGATTCTCTTTATGTGTTGGCCAACATTATGAGCAAATAAGATGCCTGTTTTTCACTTTTAGTGGAGATATGTGGAAGTTATTCATGGTAATTACCCAGAGTAGTTTCTAATTTCTTAAAAGCTTATTGCAACAAGTATATAATTTCATCTAAAAGAGGCAGTCTGTCAGTGATGTTTAATGCTGAATTTCTGTAGTAGAAGATTCACATTTCTGTTTATATATTAAAAGAAAGTATTTTGAATTGTGTGTCTGGTGGTTTGGTAATTATCTCTAAATTGCTTTTGAATTGGGAATGGGATGAGTGTTTCTTAAACTCTCTCGTATCTTCAATTTTTATTTGCTTAGTGATACTTAATTTGGAACAATCATGTAATTCAATTATCTTTGTTCCATATCCATAGCCTTGCTGAAATTAGGCATTTTAGTTGGTTTCAGAAATATTCAGTTAGGTCTTTTGTAGGATAAGACTAATGCAATTAACATTGAGTATTATTCTTGTTCTTTTCTATTACTTTAGCACAAGTTATGGAAAACCTGTTGGGAGTTGCAGAGTGACTCCCAGAGCCTCTCCTTGCCTGCTGTGTCCCCTCCAGCACGGAGGCCTGTGCTAATGTTCATATTTCCATGCTTTAGACACAGAGTGTTACCTTAGGAAACCAATCAGATAAAGCTGGGTTTAAGCTTCCTGCTGAAATGTCCATCAGTAATCCTGCATTGCCTGATCTGCAAGATGGAATAAGGAATTGATTGTGTGGGGTTTAATAAATGCATGTTGCTGCTTGTTGTGAGGTTTGGGCTTTGGTTTTTTGGGCTTTCCTAGCCAACTAAATGAGCCTTGACTGCCATATTTCCACTTTGAAGATGTAAGAAATGTTGTGGAAAACAGGTTACTGATTTTACGTGCAGAGTTTTGCAGTAGCTGCAATTGAAGCAATTTTAATGAGTTTGAGGGACAAAAAGCCCTGAATCTGGTGAGTTCAGAATAAATTACCACAAGGCTTTTGAATTGTCCTTTGGTGGTTGTACAGGTTTTTCATGCTGCAGCCTTGAATATAATAAGTTAATTCACAAGCTACAGGTTTTGCGTTCTAGATGAGACAAGAACTTCAGAGGCAGCTGCCGTGATTTGTCATCCAGTTCTCTATTTCTGTTAAAATATGGAAAAGAATTAGCAAACAGCATTGGAGAAATGGACATTTCACAATGACAAACCTGCCTTCTTTTTCATAATTCCAGGGCATATTCCCTTGTGGATTCCAGTCAAGTGTCTACCTTCCTGATTTCTATTCTCCTCATAGTCTACGGCAGTTTCAGGTAAGATTTTTTTTTTCAAGGTTCTGTAAAGTTTTTTTCAAGAAAAAATATTGCAAGTGACTGAATACAGTTTATGGCTTTTTGTTTCATTGTACCTTTGTCAGACACAGCCAATGTAAAAAAACTATTTGCTTCTGAGAAGGAAATGGAAAAGGAAGAAATAATACTGAGCTGGCATTTCTGAAAGATGTCATTGTTTGTCATGGTACAAGTACATATAACTTAAAAGTCAGTCCTTGAGGACAGCTCAGTAAAATCCTATTTTAGAGAGTAGAAAAGGATTGTTGAGACAGATAGAAGGTAATGTTCTCAACAGCAGAATTTTCTATACATTAGCCAGTGGTGGTAGATTGAGAATGCTCTCCTGTGATTTCAAACCTGTCCCGTGGAACAGCGATCTCCGGGTCCCACTGTGTTTGCTCGAGTGGCAGTAACAGCTTCCTACAGAAGTGGGAAACACTGTCAGTGTTGGATTCCAGCAAAGCATCTGAGAACTGCTGCAGGATGAGTTTAAGTCTTCAAAAATCAAGTTTTCCTCATTTTAGGAGACTTGAGTGTAGTTTAGAGTAAACACAGTTATCCTTTTTGACTTGCATGCTGTATTATACAGTTTGTTTTATTGTAGTGGCACCTAAGGAATGAGGCTCACACTGACATATTAAAACAATATAATCACAATATGGAAGTATTATTTTTTTATACTCAAATACAGCACGTTTTTCTTTCTGCTTTTTGAAGAACATTGCTTCATTTCACAGCTCTGATAAAAAAGCCTTATACTCACTGCAAAGTTTCAGAACTGCTATGAGTATTCCTGAAATAGATGATGGCTGTGCTCATCCATATGATGTAAGCTGCAGCTGTTTTAGGTTAAGAGGTTTTATATCACTACTGTAAGTTAATAAAGTCATATAATGAAAGAGCCAATTTTTGTACAAGAGCTGTCTGTTGTTGTTAGCGAGCGTTAGATAACAGCACTGCTGGTGAAATTAAAATAGAAGGCTGTAGGAAAACAAAATCTAGAGGTGATCAGAATAAAAAGGTAATCAAAGATTGTATTTGTTTAGTTTTTCCTTGAAGTTTTGAGTCAGATTAGCATATAGTTGAGGGACTAATTAGATTTTAACTATTTGAATTTATGCAGTTGTTTAAAAAGGACTTAGGCATCTGGCTGCAAGAAGCCATAGCATTTATTAAAATTCAATTATGAAAACCTACTGCAATATAAAACAGCAGGAATGTGTGAACTTAAATTGCTTGTCTTTCTTGGAGCTCTTTGTCCTTCAAAATTTTCCCTGCTGTTTGCTATCCTATTCCTATTGGTACCTACACATGCTCTTAGCATTTTGTCATATAGTTCATGTTTAAAACTACTCACCTAGCGAGGACTGCAAACTCCAGAGCAGTCTGACTCACTGGATGGAGTAGTGGGATGGTGATGGGTACAAATCCATGGAGGAAATGTCCTGTTGTAGTCTTTTGCCTTTGCCTGTATCCTAGGTCTGTAACCCACCATGGGAGTTACAGACCAAAGAGGGGTCCCAGAGTTTTAAAATTACTTCCCTGATTAATTTCCTATATGTGGTTTCTTCAGCAGGTTTCTGAGCTGAAGCCCACAGCTGTGCTGGGGACTTGGACAAACTGATTCTCTTTGATCAGTGAGCGAGGTCAAAAGCAGTTTTTTATGGAAAATTGTGCAGTGGTGTTAACAAAGGGGTGTGAAATACAATTAAGTTATTTAAGAAATTGAAGTGTGGTAGTAAGTTGCAAAATTATATTCATCTGGAAATTCTTAAAGTAGTAAAATGAAAACTTCTGGCAAAGCAGATGAATTTTCTTAGGAGACTGATGTGCTGGAAAGGTTAAAGTTACAGTTTAGGGTGCTCATTCCCATCTGTCAGCAGTGGTGTGTTCATCTGGATTTGAGTGCTCATCTCCTGCAGAGCTGTTGTAAGGCAAGAAAAAAATAGCACTCCTTATTTAACCTTTGTGTTGCAGAAGGTGGCTTTGGTTTCTGATTTTCAACTGAAAAGAAGCAGGTAGAGTTATTGTAGTATTAATGGCAAGTGGCTGAAACAGAAGTGCGGTAATAGGATCAGAAAGAATTGGGTGGGTGAGTTATTAGGATAAAATCTACGTGTGTGGTGGATCTAATCTAAGGCAGGCGGCATCAGGGAACAAAGGAAAGTCTTGGTCCACTGTCCTTATTAATAAAAGTAGCATTTGTCCAAAACAAATGAAAAAATCCTAATCCCCCCAGCATACTCAGAAGAATGTCTAATAAATAGTGAGCAAAGCCCAGAACCAGAACAAAGTGCAGTGATAGAGTTGAGTTCCCCTTCTCTAACTGTGCATGAACGAGCATTTCCTGCCTGCATTTGTGCCGGGTCAGGAGTTTTAGCTTCCAGCCCTTCTGAACGTTTCTCATGCACATTCTGACTGCTCTCAGTCCTGGAACTTGACATGCTTTTATTATTGGCTGCCAAAGGGGCAAGTCTAATCCTTTAAACCATTAGGAGCTGTAAACTGGAGCATGCAAGTAGATGTGTTCGTTGTGGATTTTTAAAGACGTGAGCTCAGCTTGAAACAGGTTGTCTCCAAGGGCAAGACAGCCACCTATTCTTGTCCAAATGCTTCTCTGTGACTTAAATGTTTGGGTTACTTTGCAGGTAACAGCTAAATCTGTTTCTATCCTATCACAGATAGAGCCCAGACATGGGCTCTCAGCTTATGTAAAGCCAGATTTAACCTAGAATCTACCTGTTCAAATACCTGCTTTTGAGCCAAACCAAGAAGTGTGGGATGACCCTGGGGCCTTTTGTCTCCAGGCTTTGGGTATCCACAGTGTGCGTGTGAGTAGAAAGTAGCTCATGGTGAGCCCAGAGTGTCCTGTGAACATGGTGTGCTGAGGGTTGCCTTTCCAGCCTGGCATTCCCATGCTCCCAGAGCTCTCTGATGGGTGGCTAGAGCAAGAGGCAACATCTCAATAAATTGCATCTGTCTATAGACAGATCCTTTCGTTCCTGTTGTCTCTGTTGTTTGATAGTAATATCTCCTGCAGGGTTTCCCGAGGCATTTCTGCAGTGATCCACAGTTGAATCTGAGGTTTGCAGGCAGTGCCCTGCCAGCAGCTTACTCATTTTACTCATTCCTTTGGCCTCAGCGTAACCCTCGGAGGGGCTCCCTGTGGGAGGGTGACTCCTTGCTTTGAAACCCTGCTCTGGAAATGCATCCAGCTCTGAGGACCCACAGAAGAAACAATGGAGCAGTTCAGTGCCCCAGGGGAGATGCTGACTCAACATTCCCTTTGGGATCCCAGGAGAAACTTGAACAAAACAGAAAATGTTTCCCAGCTTGCCATATCTCTATAGCCCAGTAGTTCTGAGTTTATCTTGTTTTACAGTATGATTTTTAACTTTCTTGGAAGGTGTTTCAGTGATCGCTTCTCAATTTTTTTTAATATGTTAGTGATAATTTGTGGCAGAGGGAAGAGCTAAATCATAAAACAGTTGGAGATTATTCAGAGGTTGGCTTGGAAGAGCAGCTGTGTTGTTAAGTGAAAGTAATTTCCTAATTTATGCTTACTTTGGAGGCAGGGATATTTATAGGTAATAATAATTGCTGACACTATGGCAATGAAAAGAGAGGGGCTGAGGTTGTTTATGAGCAGTAGATCTAATAGGTTTTATTTCCAGTTTTCTCTGCTGATAGCAATCCCTTAAGTTATGAGTTGCCTGATGCCACTGGGAAAATGATGGTGTGAGGTTCTTGCTAAACTGTGCTAATTCAGAGGGGAACAAAATGCTGCACTGAGAAAAGAATTATCTTGTTTGCCTGAGTCTTGGACCAAGTCCTGGAGAGCTGTCAGCCTCCTCCCAGATCTTTATAGCCTGAGAGGAAAATTATAAAGCTACAATGCATAATGAGGAAAAAGGGAGTGTGAGTGAAGGATGGAGGCACTCCAAATAAAGGGCAGAGCAAAGAGATCCTTAGAACAAGCTAAGAACAACAGATTAATTTGTTAGAATTTTAGTGTTCCCCATTGCCTCTGTGTATTTTCCATAACTCTTTAGCTGATGATCCTTGATCTGTGTAGAAGCATTGTGGGTCTGAGGTGGAAGCTTCCTCATGTTTTGCCTGAGACAAAAAAGCTGCTTTAATCTCATAACACTGTTGGGGAGCACTTGCTTAATAGAAGCAAAGAAAACAAACCAGTTCTGTGCTGGAAGAGCCTTTTTCTTGGCTTTGTTTTATGGAGTGAAGCTGCTTAACCTCTGTCTTTAATACACCACGTGTGTCTTTATCCTATAGACCTGATTGTGCCTAATTCCAGGTTCTGGGACTGCAGCACAGACTTGCTCACCTGTGCACTGCAGGAGATGATCAATGCACTGCAATAAAATATCTGTGACACCTCTAGAATAGTTTAGAAGACCGTGGTGTATTTATTACTGGTCAGATAAATGAATAGCATTTGTTTGCTTTATGTAACTGAGCTAAGCTAAACTTGAAAAGAAGTTTAATGCCTGTTGACCTGGAAGTATTTATTGAAATACTTGGATGCTGCTGTAGGCTTAAGACAGGAGCTGTACAGTGGGAGATGCACAGTGCTTCTGGTGGTTCTCTGTAGCTTGTTTGAATAAATCAATATGCAGCTAAATTTGGAATACCTTACATGCATCAGAATGAGAAACTGTCATGGTAAACTTGATTGCTGGTATTTTTGCTAAAAAGCACATCAAATTTAACAATAGAAATTATTGCTGGTCAAAACAGACCTTAAGTGAAATTCCCCCTTTTCAGAAAGTTATGTCAAATGTGTTACAATATAATCTGGAAGTTGTATCAATGGGAAGGACTGTGGCAAAAGGAGTAGAATACTGTGCTAAATTGGAACTTTTAAAGTGTTTATATCAACATGAAAAGATGAATTAATGACAGCTGACCTGGGTACTCAGGGGAGTGTTGTCAGCTCCTATGGACTAATAGAAGTGTGTATCAATTTGTACTATTTATTCAGAGTTTCCTCTAGTCATCTGTTCTGTGCATGTAAAATGTATATCTGGTTATTTTCTAGGCTTTGCTGTATTTTTTTCAGTGAACTAAGAACTTACATTAAGCAGACACTTAAAAGCTAGTTTGGGTCATTCATAACAACATTTTGAGGAAGGAAATATTATTGTCTTAAAAATGAAACCTGATAGTCAGATTTGAATGAAAAGGAACAAAAATGAGAACTTGGAAAGAGTTCAAATTCCCAAGAGAATTGAAATACTCATTGTGCTTCCATTGTGTTCTGCACTTCCCAGAAATCAGGTAACAGCAAACAGCAGCACAGATATTTCACACTCCCCAGTGTAGACATTGTGGTGACCGATGTCACTGTCAGAATCTGGGATGTGGGGCCTCATTTGGAACTAAGCACTTGAGTTATTTTAATTTCCCACTGTGTCTGGTGGTGTTTCTAATAACCAGCATTCCAGGGCTTTTCCAGGGGGAGGCTGCTGTGGCAGTGGCAATGAGACTGCAGCTGATGAGCCTAAACAGGAGTTTGGAACTCATCTGTCACATTTGCTTTGTTCCCTGCAGGTCTCTGAACATGGACTTTGAGAATCAAGACAAAGAGAAAGACAACAGCAGCGCCGCTGGGTCTTTTAATGGCAACAGCACCAATAACAGTAAGGGTCAGCTTTACTCCTTACCCTGTTTGCTCCACCTCAGTGCTGCACCTCCTGTTTCACCTGTGTGTGTGTGTGAGCTGCTGCATTGCAGATTCACCTGATCCCAGGCTGTGTCTGGGACTCCCCACTCGCTGTGCTCTGACACTGCTGTCCAGGGTCACACCCATGGAAGCTGAATTTAAAACATCAACATAACATTTCCATGAGGCATAAAAATTGCACGTGGCACAATTTGTCAGGTTTGACTGGAAATGGAAACAGCTTTACTTTTAGTAAAGCCACCCCACAGTTAGGAGAAGGGATTTTAATTCCTTTTTGCCTGGAGCTCATTGCTGTGGTGTGTTGGCCAGTCTGTAAGCAGGGAGAGATCGGGGGTGCACTCACAAGTCCCTAAGGAGGACTCACCTTATCAGTAGAGAAGCTGAAGCAGAGAGTTCACATGGCTCTGGGCAGCAACAAATATGTGTCTGCACACTGTCTATTCAGAGTGGGATTAACATGTCAGCTCCTGCATGGTGACTGTCCCTTCTGTACTCTATAAATAGGTCCCAGGCAGCTTGGCCATCTGACATGCACAGCTTTGCAGGTAAAAATATGGAACTGATCAGTTAGAGTGGAACACGGTGTGCACAGGGGATTGCAGATTCATGCTTGAGTTTAACGTAAGGCGATTGGTAATCCCTTATTTTGAGAAAAGGCTCTAGAATGAAATAGTTTCCCAGAGTATAGAAGACAGGAGTGAGAAGCCCTGTGCATGAAACCCTGAATGCTAAGCTTGTTTTGTTTAAAGCAAGAAGTGTAGCTTTAAAATGATAAATGAAATAACATAGGTTGTATGTGTCTCTTGCTGGTTTTGTCTTTTCTAATGTAGACTCTTGCAATTTAAATAGTTGTCAGAGCACTGCTTCTGTTGGCAGCACAGAGCAGAGAGGTTGCTGTGCTTGGTGATACAGCAATGAGCATTTGAGGCTTTTGGCATCTGGGAAGGAAGAGAAGACAGTCTGGGGCTGGGGAATAAGCACATTAAGGGGATTAGCTGTCAAAATGATCAGAAATGAAATGAAGAACTCTGACATTTAATGCTGCAGGCACTAATTCCCAGATGCCAAGGTGGTGTGTAGTGTGTCATTTCTGGATTTTTGTTTTGTTCAGTTTTTCCCCTGGGAAGTTGAAGGGCATGTGAATAAATGTGCTTTCTCAGAGCAGGAGGGATCAGATCTAAGTCATAGATTAGAATTTCTGTGTCTTCACACTGTCTTCACTGGACTATCTACATAGCACTTTACCTTAATGGACCAGACCTCAGCAATGTAGAAATCCCAAGTGACTGAGTCCTGCTTTTTATTTTTAAAATTTATTGTGCTACTTAAGTTTAAAAGTAATAGATCATGACATGTACTAATAAATTGCATGACCATGTGCAAGAGTCATGACTTCCATGCTTTTTGTTAAGCTTTTCTTTTATGAAAATGGTTGAATATTTATAACAAATACTAAGTCGTAGTTGAGTGTATTTCATGTGTGTTTGATGTTTTTAAACATAATCAGATACATTGGTAATTGAGTTATACAGGTGCCCTGTTACTGATGTGACTTGCCACTCTTGATAGGAAAAAGTAAAATAAGACACATTTTCACACAGAACCTCAATCTGTGTGTATTTTTACTTGCCTGGATACGTCTCACAACCTTATCCTTCAAATCCTGGGATAGGTAAAACCCCCTTCATAGAGCAGTGTTTAATTATTTTGGGATAACACAGTTGGTGTCAAGCTGCTTTTACATCTCTTCTAGGTGTTAGTCTTGTATTGTTTTCTGTTGGTCACTTACCAAGTGATTACTTCAGATGTTTCCTATTGTTACTTTAGTTTTCCACATGTAGAAGTGTATCTTGTATTTTTAATTGGGTTGCTGCATATGCCTTTTTTCCCCCCCAGAGATCAAATGTAGATATAGCTACAGAGAGTGGTTAAGTCTTGGGGTTAGGTGGGCTTCTAATTTTGCTGGTAATTCTGAAAAGTCAGAAATACAGCAAAAGTTGTCCTGTCCCATGGTTAACATCCCCAGTAGTTACACTGGTGAGATGAGGGAAGTACTAAAGAATAAAATAACTCAGTATCTCTGCCCTGTTGAAAATTACTGCCAGCAATTAAATGTGAGCCTGAATTCATGTTGGTTTTTAGCAAAAAGGCAATTACAGTGCACTTCACTGTCTTGGTGGTTTCATAAACAGGTAAATGTCTTGGGTATTTTTTGAAAACTGTCCTTTATTGTTTGGCTTGATATTATCTCATTACTGCAGCCTGTGATGAAATTTAAGAGCTTGGTGGCCTTCACCCAAGTGGAATTTGAAGCTGTGGCACCCCTTGCATGAACTGGATCAGCCTAACACTGCTCAGGCTCTTGTGTTCAGAGATTAAGTAAACCTCACATATGCTCTGTTCACATTTATGTATCTCAGTGTAAAGTGATTCTAATCCCTAAATAATGCTTATTTTTGTACCTTGTCATTTGTTCTGTCTATGGCACGAGATCAAACTGAACTTTTCAGCTCCTGGGTTCTGCAGTGGCTCTTGCAGTGCACACTCAGCTGGAGCGTTCCTGCACGGGCAGCTGTGCCTGGGCCAGCACTCTGAGAGGGGATGTGCTGCCAGAGCCCTGCCCTGTGCTGGCCAGGCCTGCTGGCCCCGTGTGGCACCAAACACGAGCTCAGTGTCCCCTCTCTCCTGCAGGTATTCAAACCATCGATTCCACCCAGGCCCTGTTCCTGCCCATCGGAGCGTCCGTGTCTCTCCTAGTTATGTTCTTCTTCTTCGACTCAGTTCAGGTTGTCTTTACAATATGCACAGCAGGTGACTAAGCTTTCTTCTCTTTGTAAGACTTGGAATAGAACAGAAAGTACTGATATAACTAAATATTGTTGGTAAGAATTGTAGTATGTGTCATGGTACATTAAGAAAAAGAGTCATTGGGTTTCACAGTTGTATTTTCATGTCTGTGTAGCTATAAATAAAGTGACAAGTATTATTTGAGAAGCATTTTCCACTTAGAGATGTGCTAAACATACTGAACTATAAATTGCCAGAGGTCTAAACATGCCCAGATGTGTTGTTTTGCATGAAGTGCACTTGTTTATAAATTAGTGCTCAGAATGTACATGGTATTTCATAATTCAAGAGCTCAAAATGTACATGGTATTTCATAATTCAAGAGCTCAAAATGTACATGGTATTTCATAATTCAAGAGCTCAAAATGTACATGGTATTTCATAATTCAAGTACTTCATGGGAAATAACTTTTGGGACCCTGTCCAGAGACTTCTTTCCTACTTTAATTTTGGTTTTGCTTTCATGCAGTTTTTCTATTTCTGGTCTCACTAACATTTGAATATTAGTACTTTGCACTGCTTGAATTCAGAACAAAATTGAAACTTACCTGCAAATAAATTGCAGATCCTCCAGTCCTGTTTAGCATTTATGTTTTGTCTTTTAAATAAATGCCAGGGCATCTCTTTTTGGAAATTTTTGGCCTATTGATCTTTTTGCAGTTCTTCAAGAGACCAGATGCTGTTGAGAGTAGCAAGATTCTTCCTACTGCTCCAGATACACAGCAGCTTCTAAAAATTGTACCCAGTCCACATACTGAGTCTGTGAAGATTTTTAAACTCCTAAATACCTCTCATCCTCTCCTACTTCATTGCAGGCCTTGCCCTTATGGTTTAACTCCTGAGCTGTGACAGCCTCTTAAACAGAGCTGATGTAGATGTGTGAAATCTAAATCTCCAGTCTTGAGACTCCTGTCTAATGCTACATCCTGTAGAGGCCTGTTGACTTCTGCTTTTGTAACATTGACCTATGACACATATGTTATTTCCTATTAAAAAAATACTTCAGATAGATTCTACTGTATGCTAGATAACAGGGAAATAAATATATGCACACAAATTTGTAAGATATTACAAGGAAAGATTTATGACAAAAGAAGAATTTTAATTTGTTGGGATTATCGGTCCATTTATTTTTTAAATGATCTTGGGGTTTGTAACTTTATTTGTAACACTTCTGTGTGTAACTAGAGGATCCTGTGTCCCTTGGGGCTTGTTGCAGGTCTTAAGGGACTGGGGGTTGGTGCTCTTTAGTCTTGAATAGTTTGGTATCTTTAGTCTTGAACCTGGTTTTATGGTATGGTTGTGCTTTTCCTTGGGCTTGCATCAGAGGCTGTCATCAAGCCCAGGATCTCTGAAATGCAAAGCTTCCTCAGAGACGATGGGACCCTGCTGGAGTTGTGAACCTGGGTCTGTGGAACTTGGTCCCTCTGTCCCTTGAGGGGCACAGACCAAGCTCAGGTCATGCTATTTTACATCCTCTATAGCTAGTAGGGGCTGATGTGGGGGACTGCTAAATTACAGCTGATGTCTGGTTTCTTAAATCCCTCTCAAATCTTCCTCCCACAGAGATTTGCCTTTCAGGGAAGAGTCAGGAGCAAGCATAGGTGCAGCAAGCAGCCAAGGCCAGGACCCAGTGCTCGGCGGAGGGCAGAGCCCCAGAGCTGGCATTGCCTGCAGACAGGAGTTAAGCCAGGGGATTCCCGACTGAATCATTGGGATTGAGGCTTGGCACTGGAAGCCTGAACAGTCAGGAGCGACGCTGGGAGCGGCTCCTCGCGGGCTCTCTGCATTGGAGTCATTGCAGTTTGACTCTGAGCGAGCCCAGTATGGGGACACCGGGGCTGCAGGGCTCCCTGTGCGGCAGAGCTGGAGCGGAGGAAAGGGGAGGAGAGACTCTGGGACAAAGAGGAGGCAGGGCAGGGAGCAGGGAGGGCAGACAGCACTCGGGGTTTCTGGGCAGTGTTCTTTGCCAAGCGCCTCCAAAGAGCTTCTTGGTTTGGTTTGTGCAAAGTTGCCACACTTTGTTCTTTCCCTACTGCTTCTGGTTTTCTTCCCCCCTCTGAAGTATTGATAGAACTGTGGGTTTCCATGGTGCTCTTTATATGCAGACACTTCTTAAATTTTCTTTTTAGATCATTTGAGTTGTCCTTGTTTTGTTTTGTTTTGTTTCAAATCTTCCTCCCACCAGAAGGAAAGATGTGGTTTGACCAAACAAATTTTTTTCCACAGTTTTTCCACAGTTGGCTTAAACTGTGTAGAGAATGGCTTAAGCTGTAAAAGAATGTTTAATTCTTTCCCATCATCTTCATTTGAGAAGAAGAATCCCTTTTAAAAATCAGCAACAAAAGTTTTTAAAGGAATAAGTAGAGGACAGCACGAAGATCAGAACTGCAGCATGCAAAAAGTTCCGAGTGACTTCCATTTTCATTGCAGTCTGTTCCTGCTGCACAGTTTTGGATGTGTGCTGCTGACATGTCTGTGCCTCCACGCCCTCCAGCCTTTTAAATAGTCCTTTAAAAAACTGGAAGGAAAAATGATTATAAATACCAGCAGTTACTAAACATTTTTACAAATGTGTGGGTGGGATAAGTATGCTGCTTGAAAAAGAAAATGTTGATGGAAATAGTCTGTTTGGATATTTATGTATTTTTATCATTCTGTTTTCAAAAATCTAAGGCACTTTGTATGTAAAAAAAATGAGGTTGCCAGCTACTGGGTTTAAGTTATTTGAAGTTGTACTGTTTTACTAATGAACAGAGTTTTGAGTGAGATGGGGGAAAAATTACTGTCAGAGTTAAAAAGTGGAAAAAACCCCTTTATTATGCTTAGTTAGTCTGTGTCATATGTTGAAAAATTTTAAGAAAATCTCACAACCAGTTTGTAGTAGCTTTGTTTTTTTTTTACTTGGAATATATGAGAACTGTTTTTCTTGCTGGCACGATCATGAATAGATTTAAGACTTTTTTTTTTAAGGTTTGGGGATGGGGCGTTGCATTCCTTTGAGAGCTTTCATTTTATTTCAGTCTGAAGGCTCACTGTTGTGCAGAAAACCCTCAGAGCTCTGAGCTGCTCATGTTGGAATAATACTGTGCATATGATAATAGGACATTGTTGCAAGAGCTTTTTCAAATTGGAGAAGCCTGTTTGTGTACTGTAGAAATTAGGTCTGAATGTCCTAATATTACCTTTTCTTCTTTTCATAGTCCTTGCAACAATAGCTTTTGCTTTCCTTCTGCTCCCGATGTGCCAGTACTTAACACGGCCTTGCTCACCTCAAAACAAGTAAGGACTTGAGCAATCCTTTGCTCCTCTTCTTGTGTGTTGTGTTTCTTTCTTTTAATGAGAATTAAAGCATTAACCTCAGGGCTGATGTTTGTGCATATTTTTTGTGCCAACATCATGTTTCCACTTTGAAAGCAGGAAGCACAGTTTCTGCAAGTCACTCACACTTGCCAGCATGGGAAATGCAATACCATTACAGGGGACTGGATTTCCCAACAGTGATTTTTAATAAGTTTGGTTTGTTTTGGCTGAGATTTTAGAGTTTGGGATTTGGCATTGGATTTTAATGTTTGTTAACATTGGACTCTGGATTTTAATGCTGGCTCTTTTGGAGACTGTAGTTAAACCAGTGGAAATTACAGTTGTTAATGTCATGTTTTGAAACTAATTTTATTTTTTAACCTTGTGATTGGAGTTCATGTTGCTAAAAGCACTGTCTTAGGTGGTGCTAGGAATGGTGGTGATTTCAAAAGAGGTGCCAAGATTTACAGGGTTTTTTCCATCTCTGCAGTTCATGCTTTAGACACAGTATTTGAATGCAAGGGAAGCTTTTACTTGTTGCTGTTTTGGTCCTATTTGTGGCAAAGGAACTTCCCTTCAGTTGTTCTTGGCATCTTTCATCAGCAGTTGAGCCTTGTTCCAACAGTGTCCATTTTCTGTTCTTTAAATGGAAACACAAAATCTTCCAGCTGATGTTTGTGTGTTGTTCTAGGATTTCCTTTGGCTGCTGTGGGCGTTTCACTGCTGCTGAGTTGCTCTCGTTTTCTCTGTCTGTGATGCTTGTCCTTATCTGGGTCCTAACTGGCCACTGGCTCCTAATGGATGGTGAGTATGTGAATTAAGGGGTTTTGCTACTGGTTTGTGCCTGTTCTGACACGTCATTTGTCTGGTGATGATGGGTGAAATTTGCTAATATTAATGGCTTGGCTGCTGAGCTGTGTGACAGACTCCCTGAAGAGCCACTGCCAGGAACATGCCAGGGGAGTGCTTGGAACACCTGTTTTTCTGGTTTGGAAAAGCTTCCAGGGAAGTGCCAGAACAGTCATGAAGGATATTCTGCACCTGTGTGGTGTAGGGTGAATGGCCAGATTGAGTTAAAGATGTATGGAGACAGTGGTTGTTTATGATTCATAGCTTGATCGTAAAAATCTGTTAATTTTTGCTGGGCATCTTGTTGTTTATTGGTTCCAATGGTCAAATAATTTGTTGTGAGGCAGCTCACAGTAGCTGGTTCTCTTTGATCTCTGGGATGCTTACCTTGTGTGGTGAGATGGGCAAAACTGACAGTCAGCCAGGTGGCTTGAGGTGTGATTTACTGGGTTTTTTTCATGGTGATTGACCTGAATTCAAAGGAGCCTTCGTCCTGCCTTCCTGCCTTCCTTCTGCTAGCTCTGGCACTCAATCACATGGTAAACTGATGCAGCTCACTAGAATGGCAGCATACTTGGGTTTTGCCAGCCTATTTTTCTGCTGCTGCAGTGAGATGAATTGGATTATTGTGTAGTCAGGTATGTGCTAAATTTGGCAGAAGGTAAGTGGCAGCATGATGGGATCTGAGGGGATGGAGTGAATATAATAGCAAAGGCATGAAGGGGTAGCCAGGAGCAGGACCTCTGCTTCTCAGCAGTGGCAGGCAGCTAAATTGGCTTAGGACATGGTGTAATGGCACCCTGAGGTCGTGATTGCTTGAGGAAAAATTGCTGCAACAACATTACCTGCCCTTGAAATTGTTTGTTACAATAGAAAACATTCATCCCATTAGCTTCCAGCTCCTCCTAAATGAGGTTACAGCAGTGGTAGCAGCAGCAGGTCCTTAGCACTGAAACCTCTCATGGCACCATCATTCTTTCCTTTGTAGATGGGCACAATGCTTCATTCGTGGTTTGAACTCTTCAAAGTCACACCTGTTGTATGGAAGAGAAACACCTTTTAAAATACCAGATGGTAAAAATGAAAAAATGCAGACAAAGTCTGTTTTGTGATAAGCAGAGTAGCCAACCATGAAATCAAGGGTGACACTTGATCTGCAGTAGCTGCAAAGGGAAAAGGAGTGTCAAGTGTGGATTTTGGCAGAATCTGAAGAGTTGTCTACACTGAGGTATCAGCAGAAGCATTTAGTTAAAAATTGTTATTTTTGCGAGTGCTCCAGTCTGACATGGTGGACTTTGCAGTAATTCATCTACAAAGCTCTGAGCTGCTGGTGTTTGGCTTTTATTTCTCTTGGAGGTTTTTTTATGATTTACTGAATTGTGTTGGTGCTGTCTCGCTTCACATTATTTTATGTAGTTTATTAAAGAGCTTGAACTATATATGTGATCCTCCTGCCATCTGTTTAAATCCAATTAAATCACTTTTTGCCAGTGACACTAAACAGGGAATAGCTGTTACTGGCCTTTGTCAGGGAAACACTGGAGCTTTAGTCCTTGTCCTGTGCTGCTGCTGGTGGGATCCCATCATCTCCATCTTCTCTGTGATGAGTCCTGGAGACTCCCGAGCCTCCTGGCCGGAGGGAGCGCGGCCGCTGCTCGGGGGGGCAGGCGGGAGCCCGGGCCCCGCTGGTCACCTCTGGTCACCGCTGGGCCCTGCTGGTCACCTCTGGGCCCCGCTGGTCACCTCTGGGCCCCGCTGGTCACCTCTGGGCACCGCCGGCTCGCTCCGGCCCGGCAGGAGCCCCTGTGTGGCCGGCAGAGAATGAACCAGACATTGCTGATCGTGCGAGCGGGGCCGGGGGAGGAGCTGGAGGAACGGGGCGGGGGTTCCTTCTGAGCAGCAGCACATGCAGAGCCCGGGGTGTTCGCTCGGGGCTGTGCAGTTGATTCTGTCAGTGTGGAAGAGCTTTGCTGCTCCAGAGCTGAGGAGAATGCGGGCAATACCTCTTGATAATCCTTACGACATCGAGGTGTAGCAGTTCCTGCTGGAACAGCCTTCAGTGCCCAAATCCTACCCTGCCCCTGCCTGCACAGCCCTTGGCTGAAGTGCTTCTGAAGGCAGGGACGTGTAACAGGGCAGAGTGAACCCGTGTTGGCTTCAGGGGTTGTTCTGGCATGTGAAGATGCACCTTTAAAGGTGTTGAAATGCTTATTTCTCAGAGCAGATTGTTGGATGAGAACCACCAAGGATGGTCACTGCTCCCTGGTAAAGCCTGGTTAAAATAAAAGCTTTCCTATATAGTGGACAGAGCTGGAGATGTACAACAGGAATGATGTTGGATGTATAGAATATCTGTAGCTAGAGAGTGGATACCATGGATAGCTTGGAGTGTTCTTATTCCCTTCTTTTAAAGTACACTTTGATCAGATCAGAGCCTCACCTGGTGGTTTGTGGGGGGAAGTTGAAGCCTCCCCAGCTTACACAGTGCTATGTAAACCAGACCCCACACCAGCAGCATCTTGGAGCTTTCACCTGCTCTGGGTGCAGAAGAACTGGAAAGCTGCCAGAGAGTCTGATCACATATGCAAGAATATTCTTAATCCTCAGAATATCTGTGTTCCATAAGGAGTGTGTTCGCAGGGACACTGGAGTTAATTTGTTCTGTTAATTGACAGTTAATTCCTCCAGGGCTTACTTACTCAGCCTTAACCCATTGCCCAGCACTTCAGAGCTGCTGGTTGTGTGGCTGCTCTACCTCTGTCTTTCATCTTTGGCTATGTTTTTAATGATTTGAAGTCTATTTCAGTGAAGATCTGCCTTGTATAGTTTATCAACACTGTGCATGAGCTTGGATAGGGAAGCTGGCTTCCATTTAGAGAAGTCCATTGGCTGCACTTTGGCCCATATCACTTGTACTTGCTCTTGGGCATTCCTGCTAGTTTTTTAAATTCATTAGTGTTTCTTAAAGCATTTGCAAAACTGTAATTATTAGCATGTGTATTTCACTGCCAGCTGAAGGATTTTTTCCATCTTCTTTTCTACCCAGTATTTGCTCAGTTTGATGCCTTGTGCCTGTGTTCATTTCAGTGAGAGAGAAATGGGGTGTGTGAACAATAGATAAAACTCATACTGGTTACAGAATTTCCATTTCTCATTAATTATAACCTGGAAATCCTCTCCTAAATATAGGCTTGCTTGAGCTATTATTTTATTAACACTGGCTTTAGAGAAACATCTTTGATTTAAAACAGTCTGTTCCCTTGTATTTGCTCTTCTGCCAAGGAAGTCTGTAACTCAGGGCTATACTGAATTACTGAATGCAGTTCTTTTTTCTTGTGCTTTGCTGTGTCAAAATCTTTAAACCTCAATAATTTGCTCACATTTTGTAGCTAGTTAGAGTTGTGCAGCATGATTTAGGATACATTTTAATGTCAGTGATCCTGCTGCTTTGTTAAAACTGGCTGCTGTGCCACTTGGAGTTGTGCTAAGGTTGCCAGTCCCAGGAGATAAGGTGGGCTTGGCAGAATTGCTGGGATGCAGCCCCTGGGCACTGCAGGCAGCCACGCTGGCAGGAGGCCCAGGGCATGTTTATCCCTTGAATGTGTATGGATGTGTTTCCCTAGTGAGTGGATGGAAGGTCTCCCCAGCTTTCATGTGAAATGTAAGCGGAAGGTGACTTCACAGCCCCATAATTACAGCTTGAGAATCCAGAGGTTCATTTGTCCATTTTGGCTAAGTCCAGCTGTCACACTGGTGGGCATGTGCATAAAGGATTGGCTTCCCTGCAGTTCCACTTGGCAAAAATGGGATTGCAACTTCTTACAAATTCTGTGTCGTGTTAGACAAAGACATTTTGTTGACAAATGTCTGCATGGTTGACTGTAATCTGATTCCAACAGGGCTCCATTATTCCTTGCAAATAGACTGATATCATAGATTAAAGCTGGTTTGCTTTTTAAGTTTTTTTAAAAATTGTTTTATTTTAAGTATTTCTTTGAAGATTTAATTGTAACCAGTAGAAATACATTCAGTTGTCAGTTGAGTATCCTTGGTAGATAAGGCTGGGCTCAAAGAAGCAGGCAATGACACAAATGAGAAGGTTTTTGTTTAAAATCTTGCCTTTTTACCCTGACAAAATTCCCTTTGGTACAGAGAGAAAATCTGAGCTGTGTCATGTTGTTCAGCTCATTGATCTGGCTGAAAACTCACCCTTAGAAGAGATCAGGAAAAAACATACCCATATTTTTTCCCTAACCTTTCACACACATTTTGGTTATTGGGAAATCCCTGGATATCTAAATGATGATGTTTCATGGTATTCAGGCACTCATGCACAGTCTTGCCCAAGCAGCAGAAGTTTGGTTTGAGTGAGTTTTTGTCAGACCAAGTTTAACAAATCACATAATTGTGCCCTTTCTGAATTAAGAGTCAAGGATATTATTTATTTTACACATCTCTTAGAAAAACCAATAGAGGAAAAGTAGAGGTTTGTGTTTGGGGCACAGAGAATTCAAAGTTGTTTTGCTGCTTTTGTTTTACAGTGGGTAGTCAGGGCTGTGCAGGGGAGATGGAGTCCTTAGGACAGAGGGCATGGAAACATTTCTTTGTGGTGGGTGGTGGAAGTTGAGTGGAACAGGCGGCTGTGTCTGCAGAGGGATCTCTGCTTCCATGGGAACGTGGCTGCAGTTGGCTACTGAATGTGTTCTGACTTTGCTTAACCCTGGTGAGAAGAATGTCACTGTCTGGAAGTGATAGACAGTCATCTAGAGCATGCAAAGCTGCACAGGTGCAAACAGAGGTTTCTTTGGGGTCCTGGGGGAGAGATACTGTCTTGGGATTGGTGTTTTTCTGTTTGTTTTGCTATTTTTAATGAACTAATGATGTCTTGCATTTTGTAGCTCTGGCTATGGGCCTGTGTGTTGCAATGATAGCCTTTGTTCGGCTGCCGAGCCTGAAGGTTTCCTGCTTGCTGCTCTCTGGGTTACTAATTTATGATGTCTTTTGGGTAAGTGCTTGGTTTGGTTCTGCTAAAACTGTTTTTATGCTTTGGATTTGTAATCGGCCTTGGGCCAGTGTTAAATTAATTCTACTGGTATGAAGTTGAGGAAATCTGGCAAAGCCCGAAGATTGGCTCCACCACTCCATTCTGAGATGCTGAATTCTACAACAGGATACACAATTATTTCCTTGCTGGTACTTGAAATACAGCAGAAATAAGATCAGAATATTTTGACTTTTGCATATTATTAAAATAAATAATAATTCGGACCTCAGATTGTGAAAGCTGGCTGAAGATGGGAACAAGCGTTTCCCCCACACACAGAGCTGTGTCTGCAGTGGCACAAGGCACTTGTGCTGGCTTCTGCTTAGCAGTGAAATCTTCAGAACAGGAATGCAAATGCACTTACAAACAGGTTGGCATAAAATCTTAGTGCACTTCTACAAGAAACTTGACAGAGTGTGTTCTGTAGGAGCAAGAGGGTTTTGTTTTACCTTTGCATAACACAGAGCACTGATCCAGGGCAGCACCCACTGGCAGCCAGAGTTTCCAGTGGGATGGGCTGTAGCATAAAAGCCTGTTGGAGACAAGGGCTGCCTCATTCCATTTATGAGTGAGCACCACGCTCACCTCTTTGTTCTGCAGCTTTCTTCTATTTTCAGGGTGCTGTTATCTGCTCTTGTCATCCCACACTATCCACTTGTTGTCCACACAGATCCTTTGCCAAAGGATCTCAAGATATTAATCAATATCCTGATATCAGAAAGAATATTCCAGTTATTCTTGAGGATTAATAGTGTAAAAAGCTGTATCTGAATTTTTGAAATACATTTTGCCTTTTATCATTATATACGCAATGTACGTATGAGGAAAATGTCCTTTGTATTCTTGAACAGCAAAGCAAAAATACATTCAACTTGACTTGCTGTTTAATTGCAGTTTGTAACTTCTGATTACCTTGCTCTGTAGGTCTTTTTTTCTGCCTACATCTTTAACAGCAATGTTATGGTGAAAGTGGCCACACAACCAGCTGATAACCCCCTGGATGTGTTATCCCGGAAACTTCACCTGGGACCAAATGTAGGCAGAGATGTTCCCCGTCTGTCGCTGCCTGGAAAACTTGTATTCCCAAGGTAAAAGCTTCTTTTACTGTAGTCCATGAGAAACATTTTCCCTCCATATATTTAGTAGTACTAATTCTGTTGGGAAATCCCTGTTTAGTCATTCCCTCTTCGTGCTGAAGAGGAATATAATGAGCAGTGAGGACTGGACACTTTGCTCATGCATAGAGAAAAGACCCTGACTGGGGTCAAAGATGCCCTGTTCAGAGCAGGATACACTTCTCACTTGGTGAGAGTTCTGCAGCCTGATGATTGCTAGTGTGACCTCACACTTAAAAACAAAAGATCTGAGGTTTATTGTAACATCAGAATACCAGATTACTGCGTAATTGCAGATGATTGGGAAGGGTCTGGAAACTTGATCTAAGCAAGGGTGGTTTACCAGGCAAGTGCAGTCTGAAGGGAGATTATTCCACATTGTCCCTGCTCCAGGTGTTCTCTGATGGCTCAGGTCTGTAAGCAGACATGCCCAGGGCCTGGTGGGGCAGTAAGCTCAGTGCAGCAGCAGTCAGGCAGTAAGTTTTGTTGGGGTATTACTCTGTTCTTGTGTCTTTAAATGTTGAGATGCTGAAATTACAGAGATTAGAAGTTGATTGTCTGCAATGATAAAACCAAAATTGTTCACTTTGTTAACTTTGTGATAACTTATTTTGCCTTCATTTTCATGAAAAATACCTTGGATTTAAGATAGTGGATGATTTTAGTTCATAATCTTTTTCACAACTGGTTCTTTTCTGGGAATCTGGCAAGACTGTAGTTTTCTGTTTTGTCTGAATGTCCAAAATGGGTGTACTGCCTTGTTTTTACCAGGATGAAGATGCACTTCAAGGGTAATCAACAGTCAGATCAAAGGGCCAGCTGGTCTCTCCCACCAGCGCTGAGGAGGGAGGGGACTGAAGTACTGGGTTAATGGGTCTGTTTCAGTGAGTGATTTAAGGACAAAAGCAGCTTAAACACTACTGAGAGGAGGAAACTGGTTTGGAGCAATGTCATCCTTGCCCAGATGGGTTTCTATAAAACTGAGGTGGTGAAGAAATCACTGAGGAAAACTTCATTAGCCAGCATTGGGTTCATGTGCAAGTTTGCCAATAGAAAGAGGGGCTGTGCCAAATGAAGCTCAGATCCACAGCAGATGAGTCTCGAGTTTGTCACCTTTTGTTTTGGCCATGAACCCAATTCCAGTTGCTCTTTAGTTCCACAGGCAGCCACTTCTCCATGCTGGGGATTGGAGATATTGTGATGCCAGGGCTTCTGCTCTGCTTTGTCCTGCGTTATGATAACTACAAAAAACAAGCCAACAGTGATTCCTGCGGTGCCCCGGGACCAGGGAACATCTCTGGGCGTATGCAGAAGGTTTCTTACTTTCACTGCACACTTATTGGCTATTTTGTAGGTGAGTAATTAGTTCAATATTAAGAGCTGCCCAAGTGAGCAGATGTGGGATTATTGTAGTAGGTTTAAAAGATGATGAAAGCAAGTGTAAAGAGGATTTGAGAGGATGCTTGGTTATGTTCTTTTTAATCCTCCTGTCTGTTTTTATTGGCATGGTCTACGGAGAAAAGCCCTTCTGTAGTCTTCAAGAAGGGCTTCAAAAAGACTATAGTATTTTTCTTTTTGTAGTTGTTGTATTTTATTTAAAGGATAAAAGAGAATATCAGTGTTTTTGTTAGCACTTGCACTTTGCTTCACTGGCATAAAAAGTGTTGTAGCTCATACCTGAGTGATGGGAAAAACATGGAAGTGTCCAGATGAATTATGCTGTGCATAGTACATAGCAAATTCAAGTAATTCACCTAAGCAATGCCTGCATTTTTGTATTCTGATCCTGAAAATCATCAATAGTTACAACTGGAATGCTGTTTATAATTTGCTGTAGCCAGCTCTTACCTGCCTAGTATAAAATAGGCTTTTCTCTCCAGTCAGGGCATGCGTGTGCATGTCCTGACCTGCCATGGCCCTTCTGAGGCTGAAAAGGGAAGATCATTTCCTAACAATAGCCTTCCTTCCCCCACACCTTGATTTTTGCCCCCTACATTCCCTTCCCTGTCCAGGAAAGTCATTCCTGATGTGTAGAGCCCTTACTCTGAGCCCCAGCTGCTCAGGCCCGGGGCCACAGACCAGCAGTCCCAAGAGCAGCATTTCAGTGCAATGCACTCATCTCCCCCCATCACCTTTTGTAGTATTTTGTCTGAGATTCAAAACTGGACCAAGTGACTCAACACAGCCTAATATTAAAATAGAATAATTTTTCACTGCTTTTTTTTTTTTTTTTCAACTGTATTCAAGAAAGCAAAACACAGAGAAGTACCTTTCCTCACCTGTCTCTCAAAATGGGGGTGAAGGAAGCCTCAGTGGATGAAATGCTGAGAACATGAACCAGTGCAGCCTGAAGATATTTAGAGTAACTTTTTTCTTTTACAGGTTTATTAACTGCAACAGTAGCTTCTCGTATTCACCGGGCAGCCCAGCCTGCCCTGCTCTATTTGGTACCATTCACTTTATTGCCACTCCTCACCATGGCCTATTTAAAGGTAAGAGGGGAGGATGTGGGCAGCAGGGAGCTGTGGGCCAGCTGGAAGCAGGGTCATTGTCCTTGCACTGGGGGTGATGTGTGTCCCTGGCAGCCCTGGCCCAGTCTTCATTTCAGAGGACTGAGCAACTGAGAGATGAGTTCATGAAATAGAAGATCATTAATGCACATAAAGTACCAGCAGTTCTAAAATAAATAAATTCTGAAATATTAAATTCTGTTTTAATTGAACAAAGTGAATTTGTCCTTGTCTAGTTGGTCATGAAATACCATGTGCACAAAGTTTGAACAGTGATTGGAGAGGCAGAACCTTGCTTGCCTCTTCCAGTCTCCTGTTCTGAACAGAAATTGTAAAATTTCCCTTTCCTGTTCCAGGGCTGTTGTTGGAAGCACACATCTAACACTCTGCAGAGCAGAACATAAGTAAGGGCAGGATTTTCAACCTGAGTAATTATTTCCTTCCCATCAGAAACCTATTTTGAGTAAATCTGCTCTAGAAGTGAGACATTCTGGCCTGACAGGAAGAGAATTTATTTTTGCTGTCTGTATTGTAATATGCAAACCAGTGAAGAATGGCTTTGCTCTAAGATTTGTTTGCAATTGTGTGTGCATTTTAAAATGTGAATTCTAAGCAGAGTTGAGAGTTTCTGAGGGCACGGTCCTTGTGCTGTTTCCCTCCCTAGGGCGATCTACGTCGCATGTGGTCTGAGCCTTTCCACTCCAAGTCCAGCAGCTCCCGTTTCCTGGAAGTATGATGGAATGGACAGGAGGTGACCTGAACTTCTGCCTTGGTCCTTTTCACTTTAACTTGTGGCTTTGTTGTCTCCTAAAGCTGGACTGGCTGGTACTTGGGAAGGTACCAGTGATGGGACATGTATGAAAGGACTTGGTATTAAAGGAGGGAAAGAAACAAAAGCTAAAATCCCAGAGCTCCGCGTGACTCCGTATCTCCCTGCAGATGTGGAACTGGGGACCCTTTGTGCAACTGCAGCCACTTTCCTCTTTTCCTCACTCAGATGGATTAGTACCAGACTATTACCTTTGTGAGAGAGGAAGAGACAGACTTGAAACTAAAAACGGCTTGAAGTCGTTCAAAAACTTGTGAACACTAAACGCAAAAACGGTTAAGCAAACTGAGGCTTCTTCAGAGAACCCCTCGTGGACATTGGGACCAGTTTCCTGCAGGACTTCGGTTTTGAAAAGAACTGAGACAGAAGGTCTTCTGTCACAATACTGGGTTTTTTTGATTTATTAAATATTTCCTGTGGTGTGAGGTTACTTATTAAATCCACAGACATTGAGTGACTTCTTGCAGTATACATATAAAAATTTGTTGTAACAAGTTACATTTCCACCCAGATGTCATATTGCAGTGAAAAAGGGCACGATTTTTATACATATATATATACACACATATAGATATATATATGAATAAATAAAAAGGAAAACCTGCTAAGATCATGCTGTGTAGCAGACAGGGGCTTGCTGTAATTTTTAGCATGTAGCGCAATTACTCTGGCTTTATGTATATGGATCTACAATGAGCTGCTGTTTTTTCCTCCCTCCTACAACTGAACCTGCAGTTTAAAACCAAGTGTAGTATTTGTACTGGTTGTACCATGAATTTTAGGGGATATTTGATTTGATCAATGTAGCAAACTAGGGAAGAAAAAAGTTCAAACCCAGCCCTGTGTGTCTGAGGGGGGAGGAGGTGGGGGTGTCTTTTTTCTTTTTTTTTTTTTTTTCTCCTTTTTTTGATTTTTTTTTTTACAAACAGCTCCCTTGCAGGTTTTTAGTAGTTCCTTCTTGACCAGTGCATGTATTATAGCAGCAAATGTCTTTGTGCTTTCTGATCATAGTAATGTATCACTTGTAAATACATTTTTTCTATTTTCTATTTTTTTGTATTTTTGCATTTTGTTTCATTAGTGTGCTGTATTTTTCCATGCCCCTGCCCCTCAAAGAAAAAAAAAAGAAAAAACTGTCCTTTACTGTTGTGACTGGTTGGAGTTTGTGTGTTGACTGCTTTGTACCTGTAGCCTGTTAAAATGTGGATTTTATTCTTTCTTTTTTAAAACCAGCACTTCCAGTTGTCATTTTATTGACTGAAGGGCTTCCCTGAGGTAACAAAATGTTTTTCCTTAGAAGCACTGTGCCAAGCAGGGTTTGGGGAGCTCTCCCAAGAGCTCATAGCTCTTGTTAGGTGACAGATGCTGGGAAGTGTCAGTGGCATGGGAGGAGGAGGAATGCTGGAGACTGACTCTGACTGAGCACTGAGGTGACTTTGGGACCGGATTCATCCCAGGTAAGGCAGGACTTGCTCAAACACCTGAAGCTCTCAGCACTGTCAGGTGGTACAAGAAGAGCAGGAAATTTTGTCCAGCCACATGTGTGCATTGTCGTTAATGTCATTAATTAACCCCTTCCTCTGTTCTCAGGCAGGTCTGGCACGGGTGGCAGAGGGGCTGATGCCTCTGAGCTGGCTGGAATGCACCTCCAAGACAGCTGGAACCTCCAAGGAGTAACAGTAAGACACAACTCAGCCCTTGTGGTGGTGCTGAGATTTAGCAAACTTGGGTGGGTGTGGCAGGGGGGGACACTGGGACTCTCTCACACACACACAAACACACACAGACACACACACAACAACACTACCTGAATTCTCTTCTTTCCCTCAACTGAAAGCATTCCCTCTGCCATGGGCCTGCAGTGCTCATCCTCAGATAACTCACTTTTTAATGAAATTACAAGTTCTTCATTGAGAATTTGCTTTTTCTGTCCATGCCAGGTGTTAGGTCCCAGACTTGCTTGGGACAGTAAAAAGACATCAGTTTTGAGCTATACCTCAAAGGTAAGGTGAATAAAAATACTGAGGTGGGTATTCAAATAAAAAAGACTTTTTTGGTGGCTTTTTTGCTGAGAAGTTCCAAGCAGTGGAATAACAACTTGAGATCCACTACAGCTTTATCTGCCCAGCCTTTGCACCTCTCTGACAACTGCGCACAGCTCAGCAGTTCCCTCCTTTGGAATTATTTCTCTGGAATTCATCTGGAATTAAAATACAAGGTCTTCCTCTGTTTTGCAGCAGCATTTTTAGGCCATGCCTGTTAAACATCCTAATGAACAATTTTTACACTTAGAGAAGCATTTTGGAGAAAGTTCTAGAAGTGCTAATTGATAAATACTTAATGAGAATTGGTTTAGCTTTCTCAAAAAAGCCTGGCCTTCCTTGTTAAGCTGTCCTGCCTCCCTTTGTGCCCTCATATTGTGCTGGGGCCTCACCCAGGTGAGCATTCACTGCACTGGGAGGGGTTTGTGCCCCTTCAGCCAGCTGGAAAAGGATTTTGATGCTTTGTAGAGGTTTACTGAAGTTAAACTGTCCTTTCCCAGAGCTTTAAAGCTGCAAAGCTTTGTCCCACAGCTCTCCCTCTTCAAATCGTTCAGAGGGATTAGAAATGGATCCTACCTGGCTGCTCAGCTGTGGGGCCTCCCTGCAGATGGACTTTTGGTCCTTGTCTTTCCAATCTGATTTGTCTCCTCTACTTGAGGATCAAGCTGTACCGGCTGTTTGGGTCCTCTGGATTTTGGGAGACTCTGCAGGACCTGGGTTCCTGTCTTCATTGGGTCTGGTACAGTTGCTGATGTCTTTATTGAACTCCTTAATAAACTAGACACAAAGTTCTGCAGTGAGATTGCCCAACCACCTGCCCCTTCCTATGGAAAGTTGTCAAAAATAACTATTTTAGTAATTTACTAACATAAACCTTCTCGCAAGAGGTAAAATGCTGGCAAAAAAGTGATAGACATGGGCCTGCTTACAGCACAGTTGTCAGGATACAGACCAGAACTGTAGTGTACAAATCTGCTGACAGGTCTGGTTCTCTGCTGCAAACTGAGAACAGTCAGCTCAGAATTGGTGCTGTTTGTATGTCACACTTCACCTTGCAAACAGGATGAGTTCCAAAATTTGAATTTGCAATTGGTTTTTTCATTCTAGTTATAGTACTGTCACATTTTCTTAGCGCTATTCCATGTCTTCATTCTATTATTCTTCCAGGCACTTTGGTTTTTTACTTCAGGATGTCTTTCAGATATAGCATTTTCCATCTTTTCCAAATTCCCAACATAACCGGGGTGTGCGGCTGTTGCCAGATCTGTGTTGAGGGCTCTCAACTTAGGCAAAACAAAGATCTAATGTAAAATCAGAATAAATTTGTCCTTTTTTTCAGAACAGCTCAGGAAGAGTCTGAACTACATGATAATAAAAGCTATCAGGTCTAAGGTGGGGCAGGAAGTAACTCCTAGTTACTGTAACTGTGTTTTCTAAGAAAGGATTCTAGTCCAGGCTCCACCTGCTTCATGCCTCATAACTAGTTTCATGTACTCTCAGAGCATTGTGGGGCAAGAACCACAACGTCCTTGAGAAGTGTAGATTTTGTTCTTGAAAAGAGACTTATCTCCTTCCCCACTTGTTTCTAATTTATGTATAACCTGATTTTCCCATCTCTGTGCCCCAACTTTGCAATGTTGGCCGAGTTTGTCAATTGACAGAAGGTTCACATGTGAACCGACCCTTTTCTCCAGGGAGAGCCTGGCCCTGCCCCACCTGGGTTTGTGCTGAGGGTGGCTTGGTAAGAGCTTCTGATTAAATGCTGCAAAACTCGTTTGTGTTTTGCCTTTTCAGCAGTTCCTCTGCAGCAGCCCTGAGGAACAGACACACACTCATCAAACAAAATTCTCTCGGCCAGCAGCAGTGAGGAGTAAGCTTGAAGTATCTTGCTCTGAGAAAAGCCATTGCTTTGCTCTGGGAGCTCATCTAACCAATGCTTTTACCCCCAAAACAGTGCAGTGTCACAGGGCACCGAGCTCTTTCTGAACCTGTGGCAGCAGGGAAAACTTTCAGAAAGCTTTTGTTTGAAAGGTTTTGTAACCTTTTTTTTGTCCCCCTACCTCGAGGTTGTAGATTCTCTCTCCTCTGTCAGCTGAGGTGGTCCCAGCCACCAGAGGGTAACAGGGACGGTTTCATTCTGCTCTGGAGAGAAGCTGCAGCAAATTAGAGCTGGTTATGAGGGAGGCTGAAGGTGAAAAGGGGCAGTCAGCAAGCACTGACAGCACAGCAGATCTAAGAGAAGCACCTGAACAAGAGGGAAAATGGGCTGGCAGAAGTGTGACTGACTGTGCTGGCTCAGTGGGGATTCAGCTGGAGCACAGCATAACAGGAACTCTGCACTGCTCAAGTCCTCACATCCCTGCAGCTCCTGTTCTACCCGAGTGGCTGCAAGGAGAAGTTAGTGTAAAATAGAATCCCACAGCATCAGGTACCATCATAGAAGCCCTCCATAATTTACAACACATTCCCAATCATTGGAATGGTTTTCCAGTGGGAATGCTCCTGTTGAATGCACTGCCTGGCGAGTTCTGTCAGTCATTACGCATGGGAGAACAACAAGGAGAAACTGAGCACTTGAGGCCCTTGCCCCAACACGCTGTTGCACTCCAGCACCCTGCACAGGGATGACTGACATCACTGAGAACTGGTCTCACTGGTGCATGCAGGCCCTGCTGGTTTCTGCTCCTGTGTCTTGTGACTGGAAGAAATTCAATTCATTCAAATCTGCATTAAAAAAAAAGGTGAGGGAGTGGTGGTCCTTTAAAATCAGGTTTTATTTGTCTTCTCTGCTCTCTGCTTCTCTGCTCTCTCATTCTCTAACAGAATCCTGTTAGTCTTCTCTGCACACAAGTTTAAATAAAAGGCACCACAGGAAAATAACCATTTCCCTCTAGTGAACTTGTTTGGACAAGGAGGCAGACTGGACCATACAGGCTCTAGTCTTAATCCTCTCCCTCTTCTCCTGAGTTTAGAGCTTTTCCTTTGGCTGTTGACACTTCTAAAGTTAATGTCTTATCAGTGATCACTGAGGATGTGCTACTGCTAAAGCTTCCTGGTGAGGTTTGGGTGACATTTCCTCATTGCCCAAAACATGTAGAGATTAAAAGCTGTTACTGCCCTATCATGTGTTTCCTTTCTTGTTGATATTGCAGAAACAGATTTTGGAGCAGAGGGGGTTTTCTGGTGTTTTGGGTTTTTTTACCAAGTAGTCCTAGGCATTTCAGGTTTGATGTCCTTTGCTTCTATCCCTGCATCCCAGGGCAGCTGAGTGAGCAGGTGCTGGGCTCTGCTAGCCCAGATCAAGGGATTCTTTCCAATCTGTGTTTTCACATCTACGCAGACAGAAACCACAGTCTGTGCTCAGAGCCCTCTCTGTGGGTTGTCCCTGCATGTCCTCCTGTCTGGCTGCTCTCCTGCTGGAAGTGAGAAGGGCCCTGCTGCAGGGATTACCTCAGCCCAGGCTGTCCTGTCAGGAGCTCCCACACAGCTGCACCCCACACCTGAACTCCAGTGAAGTCTGATCTGCAGAGGCACGTGCCCAGCAGCCTGAAGCATGGCACAGGGATCATGGCTCACACTACCTCTGGCACTGGTTGTCCCGTGCGCTGTAGTGACAAATTTAGCAAAATAGGCAGTGGCTGGCAAGTGCTGTCATTTTGCCACTATCAAGCCATTCCAACAGTCCACTTTAGGAAAAGCCCCAAGCACAGGTTGCCTCCTCCTTCCTGCGCTCACAGCCACCACTTACAAACCTCAGTCCAGCCTCCGTGTGCCATACTTTGTCCAAAGAAGAATCAGCACATTTTAACTAGAGGGTCATAGTTATTCATTGGTGAGGAAAACCTCCATCCACAGCCTCAACAGCCTCATGCAAGAGGCTCAGACTCCACCACTGTGCACCATTACAAGGCACTTGCGGCAGTGTGCTGCTCCAGGCAGCTTCCTCAGCCTCGGTAGGCCTTCAGCAGCTGGCCTGCGATCACCAGTCTCTGGATCTCACTGGTCCCCTCGTAGATCTCGGTGATCCGAGCGTCACGGTAGTGCCGTTCCGCTGGCATCTCTGTCACGTAGCCCATCCCACCCAGGATCTGGATAGCCTGAAACAAAGGCAGCAGCTTAGAAAGAAAGTGGGGTCAAGTAATCTGTTTTCTACAGAATGCACATGCACACACACAGCCATTTTAAGAGGAAGTGAGCCCACTGCAAGCATAATGGGGAGGGTGGGACACATGGGGATGGCTGCAGCTCATTTGTGATCATAGGAATACACAGGATTGATCTGGATAAGAGCAATATGGATATTCCAGATGGGAAATTACTGCTTCAGAGGTATCTGTTAGTGATCCAGATTCTAAGATGCTTTTACCAAAGATAGGGGACACTAAGCTGAGGAACAGAGGTTCTCATCCAGATACAGTGGTGAAGACTGGTGGCCCTAAGCTTTCTCCCACATTGTTGCTCTTTCTCAAAACTGCCACAGCCCTGGAGCGCAGCTGGCACAGGCCACTCTAATAATACACCTGTCACAGGCCAGTTATAAATCCCTGCCCTCCTACTTCCCCACAGCCTGTGAAGATGGTTGTGCTAATCAGTTTCAGACATAGGGTTGGTTGCTTCCTTGGCTGGTGTGTTTCAAATATAAATTAGTAAATGCTATCCCACCTTCCCAAAGCACTTGTGAGACATCCAAAGTCCCCACCCACATGATGTATGTCAGAGTTGACAATTGACAGTTACCTGATGAGCGATGGATGTTGCAGCTTCTGAGGCAGCCAGTTTGGCCATTGCCGCTTCCTTTGGGGAAGGAAAACATCACTGAGGGTGCAGCTGTCACAAAGAGGAACCCCTCACCTGCACAAGGAGCTTGAACACTCACAGAGCAGCTGTGCAGAGAGGCCTGAAGATGGTGCCAGCCAAGAGCAGCAACCCCTCTCCCCTTGGCTACAACCAGTGCTGGACTCGGGGCTGCCGCAGGGTGGGCAGCAGGCCCAGGGCCTGCGGGGGGTTACAGCCAGCAGCACTGGCTGGGCAGGCTCTGAGCACAGCAGTGCTCTATGGAGAGGGGTTCCCTGGCCTTGAGCCTGTGCCCTGTGCTGTGGCTGCTTGACAAAAGGGCTGGAAATACCTTAGTGAAGGGCTTTCCATTGTCCTTCAGCATAGCGGCTCTCCAGGTCAGCAGGCGCGCACCCTCCAAGGCCACAGCCATGTCTGCCAGCTTGAACTGCAACAACAAACACTGCCTTTGGTCCAGGGCCTCTGCCCTGAATTCTCCCACCCCTGGGGCCACCTAAGGAAAAGAAGCCTCTCTCCCAAAAATCAGTTTTAATAGCATTTGAAACAGAATTATCAGCCTGTTTACCCCAGACAGTACAAAGTGCACTGTGTGTCTGATGCCACACCCAAGAGCACACAGGGACTTTCCACCAGCCCCAGCACCCTGTGAAACTGCCCCATGTGCCCAGCTTGTACCTGCACTGCCTGGAGCTTTGTGATGGGTGACCCAAAGGCCATTCTCTTCTCAGCGTAATCCACAGCACAGTCAAGAGCTGCCTGTGCTATTCCAAGTGCCTGTGAGGCAATACCAATCCTTCCTCCATCCAGAGTTTGCTGAGAAAGACATTAAATATATGGAAGTCAAGTCATTCTTGATCAAGAACAGTAGACACACATTTCTGGTGTTGCTGGACAGCTTCTGTAGCCTTAAAATCCTCTGGTCAGAGACCTCCTTGATACAGAATGTTCCCAGTTATGCAGGGATAGAGAGCTGTAACAGGCAATGCCACTGCAGAGAGAAGGCAACAGTTCAGCGATAGAATGAGAAAGGAGAGGGATTACTTATTAGCTGGGAGAAAAAGAGAGGGTGCAAAATAAGGGAAACAGCACAACAAGGATCTGCTCTGGAAGGGGCTGGAAAGAACTCTTCAGGCAGGCCCAACTCACTGCAGCTGATTCTGCTTTGAAAATCTGGTCAGTTTTCCTTTTTTACCCTCATCGTTAGGACACATGTGAAAGCGTTTTTCAAGCTGATTAGTGAACCCAGTCAGTTACCTGACGTAGCTCAAACACC
This sequence comes from Parus major, assembly GCF_001522545.3. Classification (NCBI taxonomy): domain Eukaryota; kingdom Metazoa; phylum Chordata; class Aves; order Passeriformes; family Paridae; genus Parus; species Parus major. The sequence goes on along the minus strand of NC_031784.1, from coordinate 10,533,303 downwards.
TACTCTGCCCCTCTGTGCACAGCAAGAAACTGCAGCACAGGGAGAAAAGGCTTCATCTTCTCAACCCTAGGCTGAAGGTCTTTAAAAGAACCTGTTGGTCACCAAGCACTTTTAGTTCTGGACATAATGGAATGGGCTCTGCCCCAGGGAGCTCAGCCCAAAATGTAAGGCCTACAAAGGGTGTTTTGCCCCTCCAGAGAGAGCAATGACCACTCTCAAACTCTCAAACTGGGCTTCACTGCAGAAAACAAAGCTGTTCCCCCAGCTGCCCTGCTCCTCCTCAGAAGTCACATGCATGTCATAATCATCAGTCATTCACCTTGAGAGACTCTCCAGAAGTTGTCATGTGCCTCCAGGACAACTTTCCTCTGTCACAATATTCACATAGGGAAATGCCATGTTTTCCCTTTATCTATGGGTACAACTAGAGGAACAGAGCATTGGGAAGGAAGAAAAATTAAAATATACTGCCCCTGTTGACACAGCACCACAGTGGCATCAGCATTGCTCCAGCTGAGAACTGCCACAATAGAAGTGCTGTCAAAGATCTGTGTAAATTAAACATTCATCAGGCTCTGGGAATGATTCCTCTTATATTGGCACAAAGGGTCAACAGCTTAACACAACACAGAACAGCTTATGCAAGCAGTCCTCACTGAAGTGACTGCCTCTGGAAATGGTTTACCTAACAGTAAACTTGGGAGCTATGGCTGTACACACCCACAGCTGCACCCCATCCCTCTCTTACCATGGCGATTTTGAAGCCCATTCCTGGCTGCCCCAGGAGGTTGGCCTTGGGTATCCGGCAGTCCTCAAATATCAGGTTGGCAGTGGAAGAGGCTCGGATTCCCAGTTTGTCTTCTTTCTTCCCCAGTGACAGCCCAGGTGTTGGCATGGGAACCAGGAATGCACTAATACCCTGCCACAAGACACAAACTCTTAGGAATGGTGTCTTTTTGGCTGTCAACAGGCTCCCTCCATTTAACATAAAAGCCACATGTCCAGGTAACCAGGAGAGGAGGGAGGGGAGAGCTGAGACAGAACAAAACCAGCACACATCAGCCCCTCCTCTGCTCAATGCCTGCACAGCTCTAAAAAGAGTGCCAGCCATGGCAAAGTTCTCCACAACTCCTTCACTCCCACCCCTTTTTCCTGACTGATACAAAGTAGCACACCTTGTGCTTCAGGGATTTATCTGTAGTAGCGAACACCACGGTGGCTGAGGCGTCCCAGGCATTGGTGATCCAGGCCTTGGTGCCGTTCAGAACCCACTCGTCCCCATCCAGGCGTGCCACGGTGGAGGCTGCACCCGCGTCACTGCCATTTCCTGAGCAAAGCAGCAGCAAACCTCAGGTGAGACACTGGGGGCAAACTCACTCCCCACCTGCACCCCATCAGCTCACGGCACTTCTTGAACTGTGGAAGTGTCACCACTGTCCCCCCTGCACAGGACAGGGAAAGGCCCATGTCTGCAAGACATGCCCAGAGCTCTGCTCACACACGGAATGAGTATTTTCAGCAAGGACCATAGGATGGCAGTTCATACCTTGGGTACTCAGACTTGACTCACGCAGAACTGCTATAAACCACCCTTTTACAAACTGTGCCAGTTTCAAAGACCTAAAGTCCATCCTAAACCTGGCCAAGGAAAGATGCTACACCACGTTCTTTGCAACAGGGATGGTAACAGTCACATCACCTGGTTCACTGAGAGCAAAACATCCAATTTTCTCTCCACTGGTGAAGGGAGCGATCCACTGGTGCTTCTGCTCTTCAGAGCCAAACTTGAGTATTGGCCCTAAATACAGGGACTTTAAGAATTTAGTGTTGTTAGTGCCTCTTGAAGGTACAACCAACCAAGTAACTCCCTAATGTGCTCTCCAACATGCCAGAACCCACCACAGGAACAGATCTCCTTCTCCCAAACACCCCTCTGCAATGCCAACCTCACTTCACGCCTGCCCCTCACACTCACGTTATTGACGCTGACGATGACGCCGGTGGATGCGCAGCCCCTGCTGATCTCCTCCACGGCGATGGAGTAGGCCAGGTAGTCAAGGCCTGCTCCTTTGTACTTCTCTGGCACGTCCATAGCCAGCAGCCCCAAGCCTCCCATCTTCTTCACCTGCACACAGGGAATGGACAGGTCACATCCTCTGCAAATACCAGCAAATACAGACAGACACATGGAGAGCAAGACACGTCATGAGAGGGCTACTCCCAGAGGAAAAGATGCACACAGTTCCTGGTGAAATGGGAATCTGAACAAACTGATAAGTGTCCCCGGATCCCAGTGACTTCAGCAGAAGCTGTACACAGTCACTGTTGTTTAGACTCTCGCTTGTTTAAAGAGCTGTCTTCAGTACTGGGAAGGGGGGAGCCTTCTGAAGGTGAAATAGAGAGACAGAACTCCACCAGCATTTCCTCAGCCTCCCACCTAGCAAGCTCTAACCTTGCACGTCTCCTGTCAGTAGAAATGGGAAATCTAGCTGATAAAAATCATCAGAACTTTACCTTTGAGTCTGCTGAGCTTCAGCCTAGGACCGCACAAGAGAAGAATTTTACAGAATGAATGGCTTCAGAAAACAGTGGTGCAAGGTGATTTTTTTTTTTTTTATTCCCAATAAAGCTAGACCTTGCTTCCCAGAGAATTTTTTTTGTTAGTTACATTGCAATCAATCTACCCCAAGTTCCCCAGCTAGACCCCTTGCTTTGCAACCATAAACCTCTCCTTACTTTTAGAGGAACCAGGGAGAATTTTTAGGCACATAATTTCCCTCCTATGTGGGCACCCAAAACACCAATCCTCTACATTAAATCCAGAAGACGAACAAGACAGCCACTGATTCTATGTATGTTGCTTCATCTTATTAAACACTTGTTTGCATCTTAAAATTTCCCCTACACATTCAAGTCAAAAGATTCAGAATCAAATGTTAAATTCTCAGATGAGAACAGTAAGGTTATTTTCTTCCTTAGGGTAAATGTGACTTTACTGGCTACCATCCTTATACCTTACTAGAAAGAGCACTGTGACAAAACTTTCATGTCTCCAACAGGGTTTGCAGGATTTATTTTGCTGGAGCTTTGTATTTCATTGCTTAACACAGACACTGGTGTGTCTTTCTACAAGAGGAATCACTGTTTTGGTGGGAATTTCAATTTATTCACAGCCTCAGAGGATGAGCAGCATGTACCTCCTGATCACTTCTTTCCATCTAAAATGCAGTCACATCATCTATGCTTGCTCACCATAAACCATTATGTGCAGTCTGTAGAAGTATTTAATTAATCTTATACATCAATTTTATAGTTTTTATTATAGCCTACAGGCAAGTCTGTAAGAGAACTAAAAACTCAGTGGTACTAAAGCCAGATACAGAGAAACACAAGTAAAGGTGAAAAGCTCAAAATCCCCTGTGGGAATTACAACGTCCACATTCAGAGCAACAAGTTGGCCTAAATATCAATTTCCTGCTAAACCGGAGCTGGATGTACATTTTGCCTTGGCCCAAGGGGTCGTGCCCCAGAGCAGCAGAAAGGGGGTCTCTGCCTGTGCCATCCCACCCCTCACACCCACCTGCTCGGCCGGGAAGCGGTGCTCCTTGTCCAGCTGCGCTGCAAGCGGCATCAGCTCCTTCTCCGCGAAGTCCCGGACCGTCTCCCGCAGCATCTGGTGTGTCTCGGGCAGCTCGGCGCTCTGGTACACGGTGTGCAGCCGGCGGCACCGCAGGGCCAGCGCTGCAAGCGGGGAGGGCACTCAGCGCTGCCGCCGCCCCTCACACCGGGCCAGGGGTGGGCGCCAGCCCGTGAGGGGCTCTGAGGGTTCCCCCCACCCCAGGACACTTCCCTGCGGCTCCGCGGCCCCGGCCCAGCTGAAGGGCGGCGCCACTCCCTCGCCTGAGGGGACTCGCCTCAGGCAGGCCCTGAAGGGCACCGGGACGCCACCTCCCGCGCAGGCCGCGGCCCCCTCCCGCCCCTCCCTCGTGCCTCGCAGCTCCCCCGAGCAGCCGCAGCAGAGCGGAGCCGCTCCCGCCGCCCTTACCCCGGGAGGCTCCGCCGCCGGCGCAGCGGGACACGACCGCCACCATCGCCGCCATGGCCATCGCGCCGCCTGAGGGAGCGCGGGGCCCCCGGCGCGTGCGCCCCGCCCCCTAGCGGCCCGGCCCCGCCCCGCCCCGCAGGGGAGCAAAGGAAAGGAAAGGAAAAGAAAGGAAGGTCCTTTATTCCGACTGCTGGTGACAAAATCACGGGGGTACAAATACAGCGGCACCGCGGGGACACCCCGGCCACCAGGACAGCCCCGCGGCGCTGCCACGGCCACGGGAGCAGGGTCCGAAGGGGACAGCACAGAGGAGTCCACGGGCCAGCAGCCCCAAGGCCACACTGTGAGAGATACAAATACGAGTCCTGTAACAGCGCTGGGATCCAGGCAGGCGGACACGGCGTTTGCTGGTGTTCATTTTCCTCCTGCTGCAAAGGAACAGGTGCTGACTCCACCAGGCTGCCATCACTCAGCCTTGTCCTCGGCAAGGACAAGAGATGGCAGCATTTATGTCCGAGGGTCACACGCGACAGCGAGCCAGGCTCTGGGGTAGCACAAAGTAGTTCCAAAGTAGCTCCGTGTCACAGGACAGCAGGGTACAAGACTGGGAAACAGCTCAAGATGATGTGATGAAACACAGAGCTGAAAAGTAGAGTTGCTACATTTGGACCTTAATGCTTCACCACCACCTTCCTCCTTCATTTCTGACTACTAAACACTTGTTTTATTATTTCTGAACCCTCAGATAATGGAATAAGCATCCCCAAGCACCAGAAGAGGCTGCTGCTTCTCTGCAACAAGAAACATTGAAAATCCTCAAGTAGACACACAAAGGAAGACATTTCCTACCGAAAAGAGAGGACAAGGACAGAAGTACCCAGTCCATACAACAAGAAATTACCTTCCTTCGCAAGGTGCAGTATGTATTCCACACTCAAGATATGAAAATAGTTCTCCAAGAAGTTTGCTGGCATGGATCCAAAGTCCTTGCCTCAAAAATAAGAAAAAGAGGTCCTGGTACTATGAGGACAAATACTGGAAAAAACATACTATGAGTTTGTGGGTTTGGTCCCTTTCTTTTTGAAGTTTTGAGCAGAACTCAGTATGGTCCCAACCTTTTTCTTTTTCCAACTCAGCACACAACCTGAGAGAAGTAGTCTTTGTTACTTTTTCCCTTGCTCAAACTCCAGCTGACACTGAAAGCATCTCCTACGCCTGCAGCACCAGGCTAGGACTGACCATCCAGCTGTCAAGGATGTGATCCCAGTGGAATTTCTTCCAAGCTCACCGGCATGAGTAGCTTTGACCCATCATTAAAACACCAGAGCACATACTTCAGAAGGAAACTGGTCTGCTAAACCATGTTTACCAAAGACATCATCCCTGCCACAAAGAAAAGAGGCTTTATAGAAAGAACCTAAGAGAAAAGGAATCCTAAGGAAACCGCTAAAGAATGGACAGGAGTTTGGAAATCCCTGACTCTCTGGATTACAATCAACTTTTTCAGTGCTGGGTTGCCCTTGTGTAGGGACTTCCTTTTTCCTGCAGCATGCTTTTAGGGCAAAGACCTCCTGATTTGGCAAAGCAAACAAACTCAGCTAAAAACCACTGGGTGCTATTGCTGCCTGCGAGTCTCCCGATTTTCCTCCAGTTCTCCCTTTTATTGCAGAATAGCTGACACATTCACCAGTGTGAAAGCAACCGCCTGAGTGCCGTTTCCTCGTCTCTGCTGATGGGCCAGGACAGGAATTCCCTTTTCCTGCCGGGACCCGAGGCGGGCCAGCAGCCGCTAGGTGGCGCTCGCGCCCCGCGTCCGCCCGCGCTGGCCACGAGCCTTGGAGGAGCCTTCACAGGGACGAGGGAAACGGGAGGGAATCGTTTTTCCTAAGGAAACAGAGAGGTTGCTTCATGTAGAAAGTGTGATAAAAGTAATGTTTAAAGGCACCTGGATTTATACTACGTGTAAAATTTAGCTCCGTATGCTAAAATTTGCCGGGGAATAACTAGTAGGCTCTTCTGATGCTATTTCTGAGCACTTCAGGATGAAAAGCACGCTTCCAGGCAGTTCTGCCTTGTGATTAACTTAGAGCAAAGTAAATGCTTCCCACCTCAGAGGCACAGCATGAGAGCTGCTGAAGGTGTTCACTCGAGCTCCACCTCAACAGCAGCTTTAACGAATCCTGAAGATCCTGAACAAGATTGCATTAGTGCCTGTGGAGATGCTGGAGGGGGGATTGATGATGGTAGAATTGTTCTTCGTCTTCTCATCAGGCAGACCTTGCCCCTCCACATTCCCAAGACATTTGTTGTGGTTGCTCATGATTAATGCTCCACCCAGAACAGGTCATTTGTTGTGGTTAATCATAATTAAATATCTTCCTAAGAGCTGGAGATTCTTTCATGGCTGCTACCCCACACACTCTCACTGCTTACTCTGATGCCAGCTGATGTTCCATGCCAAAGTTGCTTTCACTAATCTGGAAGTAAAGGCAGTGGTTTCCTAATTCTGTCTATGCATTAACAGGCTCTAGGCTCTGATTGTCCACCCCATTCAATCCTGCTAAAACAGGAACTACACTGAATCCCTCTTAACACAACAGGTAACCATCAAAGAGTTAGGTTTTAACTGTTTCAAGAACAAATGGAACTAGTGTTAGGAAAGTCTCCAGTCTAGACACAATCTAACTCCTCTAACAAGAGACACAACTGCCCAGCCCAGCATGGGGACAGGAAAAGTACCAGTCTCAAAAGACATCAAAACTGGCAAAAAAGGGTTTTAATAGCTGAGATTTTTGCACAATTGGGAGGTGGGCCCCAACATAGCTACTGGCAAGACACAAGTCCTCCTCTTCCCACTGCATGATGCTATCTCACATTGCCAGATCCCAAACACAGCTGTGGTATCAACCTCAGCAGCACGACTTCCTAAACTGTAAATAAACAGCTGAGCAGGCAGAGCAGTGATGGGAACAATTAAAAAGAGAACCATGTACGTTCTCCCTTTCCAAGGATCCCACTCCACAAAACTGAGTGATCTGACCCAGGAAGCTTTTAGCTACTAATATCTCCACTGCAACAAAGAAAATGAACTGGTGATGCTCACAGCAACTCTGACAGACAGGTCAGGTTTACAAGACTGAAGCCTAGGAAGCTCTGCTTCCTACTCATTTTTCAAGTGATTTTCCACATTCCTCCAAGCCCCACTAGAGTGACACCTCCACCCCAGCAAAGCTGACAATGTGCTGTCCACCTAAAAAGCAATACATTCTGTACCAAGGGCCAAAATTCCTACAAAGGGAAGAAGGAGAAATGGTAAATATAGTGAGATTAACTTCTGCTCTAAGGTTGACCCCGAGCTCCAAAATTCAGCAGTTTGCTCACAAAAGCTCAAACAGAATTGCTATCAGATGGACAGCCCCTTCCTCCCCCTATCTCATATTTCTAGTGAAATCTCTGGCAAAACAGAGATTAAATGTTCTTAGGGGTGGCTCAGGCTCCCAGAGGCAGATGGAATATTCCTGCACTGCTTAGAAGCTGAATTAGTCTGTTTCCCACTGGAGAATGTTGGGATGCACCCTAAAAATCAATGTCAGCTATGCCACAAACAACACCACTGCCACTGAAGAGATGATCTATCCAACTGAACCAAAGATCTGCTCTTCAAGCATCACTGGCTACTTGAAGGGGTTAAGATTTTCCTGCTAAAAAATAGCTTAACACAAACAACCTGAACAGTTGAAAAAGGATATTCACCCAAGAGGTGAAACATCAGAACAACAAGAGGTGCAACCTACCTAGAAAGACTAAGAGCAAGAATTGTCTAAGAGTGCCTCAGACCACTGACCTAACCAAGGTTATCAGAAGATAGCCAGGAACAGAGAAGGAGAGGCAGGATACACTGAGTGTCAGATAGAGAGGCGTTGCAGGGAGATTTCCTTTCAGAAGCCATCATCTTTGCTTCATGTTCTCAGCCTCATGCATGGAGATAAAGTTTGGCAAGAAGCCTTGTTGCACAAGACAACAACTCCAGTCCGCTCCTGCACATCTGGAATGGTTAAGGGCATCACAGCATCCAGCAGACAGAATGATTACTGTCCTCCATTATAAGCATAGTCGGCTTTGTTGTGCATAATCAACTTGTTGTCCACAAAGTAAAAGCTGTCCGAGCGTGTCTCGTACGGGTTCTCAACCATCAGACGGACTGTGAAAGAGAAAGCTCCATTACATTCAACAGCCAGCCACAGTCAGGATAAAAAGGACTCTGCCACTCCACTGGATTTACCAGGCTGATGCTCTGCCCTACCCAAGGAAGAGAAGCGAACTGCTTTGCTGAGCACACTTCAAAGGCTGAAGCCTGCCCTTTCCTTTCTTCCTACTCACAGAACAAGTGCTGTCAAAATGAAACAGAGGGGGAATCAAGTAACCTCACTCAAAATAACCTTAGAAACTGCCAGAGCCATGAGTGGAGCTGAGCAGCTCTGTCTGTAAGCAGAAGGAGCTCGTTTGTGGCACTCCCCACATGGACACAGGCAGGATGAAAATCCAAAACCTTCCCCACATCCAGGCAGCCCCAGAAGGGCCCCTGTGCCTCTGCTCTATCCACCCCCTGAGGTCAAACATACCCTGCGCAATCTGTATTTGCAGAGATCTTAGCAGGCTTAAAAACAGACCTCAGGGAAGAGCCAGTTCTGTTCCAAAGCGGGAGGTTCTAGCCCTAACAAGCAAGTGCAGATAACAGATGGGTGGCTATAAAAAGAGCCTTTCTTCAGTGTTTTGTTTTCTTCTGGGCTACACTATGAGGCATCAGGCATGTCAGCCCTGTGACTCTGATAAGTTCTTGCAGCCTGTGACTTAGCACAGGTTGTCTCAGGCTTTCATTTTCAAAGGAGGAGACTGCAGCACAAATCTCTAATTCAGACAAGATTACACACTGCTAAACTGGGAACCTCTATCTGTTCCTGTCCCCTCAATCTCAGTCACAACTTTTTTCACAGGAAGAGGGAGAGAATGAGCAGATGCACACATAAGCAAAACACCACTCAGTGTGGTGAAGGAGGTACTTACTAAGGTCTTCTGAGAGCTGAGGGAATTCATAAATGTGTTCACACGTGTTCCTGCTACTGGGGATGCAGAAGCCAAAATCAAAATCAAAGTTCTTCAGCAAGCGATCTCGGAAGTAATGTCTCTCAATCATTCGGAAGTTTGACACTGGCTTTTCTCCCACTGTGAATTCCACTCTGCATGGAAGAATCAGGAAAAAAACAGCTATTGGGAAGAACAGAGCCTTAGGCATGAGGCTACACAAGAGTTCTCTACAGAGGTTTGATATCTGTAGTCTAAGATAGGCTCTCTAGAGTCTTCAAGCCAGTTTTGTTATAAACTGTCAAGTGACACTTTGTAACCATCCCATTCTCCCTTCTTTCCATGAACTCATACTCACGTTGCACCAACAGTCCGAAGACGGAGAAATGCTGGGGTGAACTGGTACCGAACAAAGCGACCTGCACTTGCATCCAGTTCACTGCTGTCATCTTCATCCTCCTCATCGTGCTCTAGAAAACACAGCAACCTGGAGTTACTCTGCTCATGGTGTACACATGAGATGATAGTGGCTGGTGGGTGTACCGGGACAAGTTGCCTACTGCTTAGGTACTGAATGTAAACACATTTAATAATTGGTCTGAGACTTATACTGGTACAAAGTAAAATAGGAAAGATTTGCCATGACAGTTGGCCCAACCTTGGTGGCTCCAGAACTGGAGCCACCCCTCCCTGAAACTCAAAAGATATCCCCCCTCACAACTGCCAATGCACATGAACTAATCTCTATTATAACCAGCCCAAGAAGGAAGTTTGCCAGTCAATAGTTCTCTTCCATCCAAGAATAATCACATTTTTATCACAAGTTTCTCAGCAGAGATAAACTCAGTCGAATGCTTAAAGGAAAGGAATTTAGTCATCAGGACATATGCCCAAAGACCCTTCTGCTCAGTTTGCATGGGTCATCCTATTCTCCCATCCCATTGCAACCTCACAGCTCCGAGTCTCTCTATCCTTCCTGCAATGTTCGTGTGCTGTACCTGAAGCAGATGGCTTGGCAATTTCAAATAGAACTGTTCCAGTTTCAAGATCCCGGATCTTAAACCTGGTGAAGTCAATGTTGTAAATGTTGTCCTCGGGTTTGCATAAATAATCTAGAAGAGAGAGAAAAAATACAGTAACATTTCAAAACACCCGTGACCACTTACCAAATTATTTCCTTTTCGGTTAGCCCTAGCCCGATAAGATATGTACTGCTTGTTGTTTTGCAGAAGCTTCATGAAAGCAAGACAAAACTAAGGATGTGATAAACAAAGGCATGGTAGGTGCCAGGTAGCAGAGCAAGAAAGGGATGCGATTGGGACAGAAAAGCAGAGATCAGCAACCCAGAGGAAAAACAAAAAAACTAAAAAGCCTCTAACAAATCAAAACCTTCAAACAGCACAAAAGCACCCAAACTTTCTGGAAGTTGTACGGGAGCTGTCGGCGGGCGCTCCCCGAGCCGCCGGGGCCAGCGCACCCGAGCCGCCGCGAC
>NC_031784.1:10477332-10522464 GCF_001522545.3 Parus major | reverse complement strand
GGCTGCCGTGGCGGGGCGTCGGCCGATCCGCGCAGGCCCCGCAGGCGGCTGAGCGGCCCCGCGGACCCCGGCGGCAGCTTCTTGTCCGGCCCCGGCGCCGCCGCCGCCGCCCGCGCCCTGGAGCCGCTCATGGCCGCTGCCAAGATGGCCGCCGCCCGCCTCGGTAGCTATGGGAGCGCGGGGCGGGGCTGGGGGCCGTTGCCTGGCAATGCCGCGCCCGAAGCTCAGCAGGGCCCGCCCCGGTCGCGCCAGGATGGGTGACCCAAGAACCCCTCACGGGCACCGCCAGGGACGCAGCGGGACAGGCCGGCTGGGAACGCTGAGTTACCTGAGAGAAAACAACACAAGGAACAAATAAAACCGGCCCCACTCCCGCTGCCCCCGGCCGGCTGCCAGCCCACATCCCGCTCCTGCAGCAGCGCCGGTGACTCCCCACAGGGGAGCCGGTGGTCACCCCTCAGTGGCTACCTGGGCTCCCTGCTCTGAAGGCACGGCCTGAACCCGCAGCACAGCCGGTGACAGAGTGCAGGTATCCCCCGAGAGCCCCGCTCTGCTCAGGACACGCTGGCAAAGCGCTTTTCGGGGAGCAGCAGTCAGCAAGAGGGTGCCACGGAGGGCACACCACGCTCCTGCCCAGGGACACCCCAGCTGCTGTCTCTGGGGAGCAGAACAGCGACAGGACCGTGTGCCCCCGGCCCAGGCAGTTTCATGGCCACACACCGGAGCTGGCAGTGGCAGACATCGGACGAGTCGCCCCAGCCTGGAGGAACTGGGGAGGTCCCATTTGGAGGGCTCACAGGAGCAACACACGGAGGAAAGAATGTGTTTCTTCCCGAAGAGGGGCAGCCCACCGGCCCGCAGTAGGCACGCAAGAGCTGCCAAGAGTCACCTCCAGCCCTCTGGGGAACTGGGGCAGGAACAACAAACATCTGTATCCTCTTTTCGGACTCCAGCCAACACTGAACATGCTCACGATGACCAGAAGCAGATTTTGAGCAGTGCTGTGGCTTGTGAGCAGCACACTCTTGCTACTACCAGCCAAATGTTATTTCAAAAAACCCTGCCCACACCAATGCTACTAAATCCTCCTCGCTGCATGGGTTTGGTGCCTCCATCCTGTGCCCTAAGGAAGGACAGTCCCAGGCTTTCTGGAAAACCACCTGCCCAGGAGCAGGCACCTTGAGCACGAGGCTGCTGCTTTCTCTCTGACACGGTTTGAAGCTCAAAGCGGGGCCGCTTGCAAAGCCCCAGAAGGCAGATGACATCTCTCTGGTGCTCCGGCTCTGAGCAGGAAGCAACAAGCACATCAGCACTTTTAAGAGGATGTTGTATCATTCAATTGTCACTTAATCGCTCAAAACAACAGGCAAGAGATCACCAGGGCTGTACTGGAGGCAGCAGTGAGATGTTAGGCCAGGCTCAGCCTCCCTTGCGCGGGTGCAGGACAGAGGGGGCTCCTCTGCCCCCACCACCAGAAAAGAGGGACCATCTCATCCAAGTGACAATATAATTTTGTTTATTTTCCTTTAGCACACTGCTGGTTAAACTGCCAGACAGTAGATTTCAGAACATTCCCTCAACCAAACATCCTGGGAAAATTAAAAAATAAAACTGCTACCATGTACCAAAAATAAAATAACCCACCCCCATGTCCATCTCCCCCAAACTAGTCCCTGCAAAGCCGATGCAATCAGAAATAGGTATCTGTGCTTTTCACCTAGGGCCCAAGCTTGCTGCAAATCAAACTAAAAAGTGTCACTGCAAGTTGTTGTAACAGAAAGCAATGGGCAGTAAAATAAAAAATCCTCCTCAAAAACCCTTTGTACTGGTGACACATACAGATGGAGATTTCTCCCCACATTACTTCAGCCTTTACAGACAACTTAGACCTGCACCTTTAAGTAGTTTGTGATGTGTCTGTAATGCCAGTGGCACAGGTCACATCCACAGCCAGGCACTATGGAGCAGTGGGACCATGTGCCAATGCTGACTGCTGCTACCCCAAAGGGAACCGAACACCACCACCTCTCACAGTCGTGGCTGCTGCCTCCTGGCATGGAGCACAGATCCTGCCTCTGCTCTCACAAGCTCCAGGGCTGCTTTACTAAGCCAGCTGCTTCTCAAGTGGGAAAGCCCTGAAGGCACAAAGCCCCAGAGGAAACCACAAGAAGTTCAAGCCCCCACTTGCCTGCCAGTTTCCAGCCACTGCTTTGCTCCAGAACACCAGCTCAGAAACTGCCACAGTGTGCAGTGTGACAGAGCAGCCACGGTAGCACAGGAGAGCACATCCCCATTAAGTGTGACTGGGGACAACTCCAGGGCAGAGATCCTGCTCTTTCTAGATTCACACTCTTCCCAGCTAAATTGGTTGAAGCTGTACTTTGCCCCTTGCCTTCAAATCTCCATCACACAAACTCTTCAGCAGAAACCTCAGATGCTTGCAAAAGATGATTCACATTTTGTAATCAGCCAGCACAGTTTCTAGGAGGGTGGAAAGCACTTGTTCCGCTGATATTTCTGTTTTTTTAAATAAAGCACTTTTTTGGGAAAAAAAATCAAAACCTATCAATAACCTGCAGTAGCATCCCACCAATCAGACTGGGGACAGCATCGTCACATCCCTCCCCACCCTCATCTTCCCCTCAATCTCCAAAAATAGTATTTAATATACAGCAATAAACTCTGAGCAAGCCAGAGTCCCGGAAGACATGGACCTGCTTTCACCTTTCCCATCCATCCCAGCACCTTTCAATGCTACAGTACTCCTGGGTCAAATCCATTTGGATCCAAGGTGAATGCATGTGCCCCAGACCCGCTGGGCAGCACAAAGCAGGGGTGCAGCACAGGAGGCCCATCCGTGTGATCACGTTTTCTGAGCCTTCCCAGCTCCAGCCTGGTGTGTTTGTGCCGTTGAGAATATTTGTGTGAGCCTATTTGGGACCAGCCGGTGGAGACAGACTGGTGGAACCAGGCCGACGTTAAAATAGCATCTTTGAATTGTATTAGGCTTTGGCATTTGTTGTGGAGATGCAGAAGTGCCAGTAGGTAAATTAGCTCAGTGCTGGCCCAGTTCGCATTTCCCTTGGATTCTCAGCAAGAATATTTCCCTCCCCACCATACGTGCAAGAAGCATACGGATCTCTCCCACATTTGAGCACCAAACAGAGCCTGAAACACTTGGTACTTCGCAGCTGCTCAGAATCTGTCTCACATCAAGGGCTGAAGCTGCTCTCATGGCCCTCTCCCTCCTGCTGTTTTCTATCAGCAACAGGCTTGTTCAGCCCAGAGTTCTGTAGCAAGACACCTCCCTGGCCGCTGCAATCCAGTTTTTAACTTAAAAGGCCAAGGGACAAGGCCCAGGTCCCTGCTGTGTTCAGACCTAAGCAGCACGGGGCAAGCCCTCAGTGAGTAAATTGGTGCTGCAGGACCCACCAAGCCCCACTCTGCACCCAGAAGCTGTCAGTGCCATACAACTACCAGGACCCAGCATGACTCACTCAGCTCTGAACTGCACAGACACCCAGGCACCAGACTGTCTGGAAGTTCTCCATCCTGCCTTCAGGAGATTTCTGGGGGAGATCAGACCTGAAGGAGCTCTTCCAGTTCAGTTCTTCTATCCCCTGCTAGACTTTTCTTCCATTGACTTTAAGGGCTGAAAATAAAGAAACTTGCTCGCAGTTCTCTACTTCAGCTGTGACCTCCAGAGCTGGCATCTGGGGACAGGGAGACAGTCCCCATCTGATCTCAAGGGCAGGGAATGCCTGTCCCTTAAAGAAAAAGAAAAAACTCAGAAGCTCCTTAAAAAAAAAAGAAGCTTCTTCAAATAGACTTTTATTCAAAGCCTGAGACAAAGGCACCAAAAAGAGAAGGGAATTCATTTGGCTTTCTGTTCACTGCCACCTGGGACACTCAAAAGGGTCAGAGATGTGTAGTCACACACACAGAAGACTTCAATAGCCTGGCTTAAAGGAGGGGCTGAAGGACAATTAAAATAAGCTTTGAAACCACTATGCTGAGGCTGGATCCAGAAAATCACAGACAGTGATTTTCCCTTTATTAAGTGGAAGCTTTAATAAAATTGCCATATCTGCCCTATCTTTTCTTCCCCTGGTCAGGACCAGGTTCTTCATTATACCCATGAGTCTGGTTTGCAGATACTAAACAGATGGCCAGGGGAGCTGGAGTACTCCAGCTATAGTATACTCCAGTATTCCCAGCAAGGTGCTGACTGGCTATCCCCCACCATCCTCAGTGCTCCCACACGCTTTGTTTGAAGGCTCCTTTCAAAGCAAACCTGTCAGGAGAGGATGGACCAGGAAGGAAACTGCTCACAGGATCTTAACGGGGGCAGGAACCCCCCAGAAATCAGCCTTGTAGTGAGAAAGATGCATAAAACCAGAGTCAAAACAACTAAATTGAAGCCATGAAGGACAAACTATTTCTCCTTCCTGTTCTTATTCAAATAAGACAAATTCATTTGAACTGAGCAAATGGAACAAACTAGATCACAGCCTGTACAGCTCTACCTTGGGGCAGCTGATGGCACCAAATGGGTGCCCTGGCTGCTAGGAGAGGCCAGGATAAACTATCCTAGACTTGTCTCTGACTTCTGCACATCTAAACACACACCCTTTCTCCCATGGTAGGCAAGGTGCTGAGATTACTGCATGAGCCACAAGAAGTGATTCCTTGCTTCAAGGATGCTCAAATAAAATACACCCTAAAAGGCCTGGAGGAGAGCAGCTCCTTAGAGAGACACCTGCTTTACACCCCAGGTTCTTTGCTTAACAAATCATCACAGTTCATGGTTCTCAAAACTGATAAAGATCTAAATGTCTCTTCTATCCAGTTAGAGCAATCCCAAAAATTCTAGAGAATCCCTGCAGGCACTGTCACTGAACAAATCAGAGCTCATATTTTGTAACAGATTTGTAAGTATTAGGATTTTAACAGTAGCTAGAAGATGAAGCAGACAACTTTAAGCTTACCACCTTTCATCCTAAGGTTTGTTCTTCAAGATCTGCTCTCTCTAAAGCCTGTATTTTCCTTTAACTGGGGCAGAGACTCTTCCTCCTGTCCCAAACTACCCTTTGTGCAGTTGGAGAAGATAATTAAGGTACTGCTTGTTTTTCAGCTCACAGATATAGAATTAGGGTCAGGCCTGTAGCAGTGATGTGATCAGAAAGGCAAGGTTCAGTGGCACTGCTGCAGAGAGCAGCATTTTGTCACCTCCCCCAGTTTCCACGCTAGAGCCCCTGAGCTGACAGCTCCTATCACAGCTTGAGGGTTAAGAGGAAGTGAAGGCTTCAGCTCTCTGAGCCCAGCAGAACAGAAAAGGCTGCTCTTCCAGCTCCCTTGCCAGAAACTCAGTAATTCTGCTGACCCTGCTCAGCTCAAAGAAAGGTTGAGCCACTGCAGGGGATCAAACCCAGGAACAACTGCTAGAAAAATACAGGCTCAGAGAGGAAGAGCAGCACAGAGGCCACTGCTCAGTGCCACTGCTCCAGGGAAAGACCCAACACTTCTGAGGACAATGGAGAGAGTGTGAGGTAAAGCACTCTGTGAGCCAAGAGCTCAGCAGCAACAAAGCTGATCTGCAAAAATCCAACCCTGCCTGGGACAGATCCTGCTCCAGAACAGAACATTTCCCTCCTGGTCAACCAGAAATGCTCAACATGTTGGAGGCCAAGATTGTGAGAAGGCAGTTCCTCAGGGCCTGCAGCTCTGGAACAGAAGGTGCAGCAGTGGCTCTCACTCTGTTCAGCCTCTGCCAGGCAGGCACAGGCTCTGCATTTGGAAACAGGAGCCTCCTGCAGAAATATCCCTGGGGGAAGCAGGTGACCTTGTCTCCAGTGCATTGCTCACTTCCAGATCTCTGGATGGCAACAAACCACCTTGCTCTGCAGGACTGAAATGTTGGACATCTGCCCCTTCACTACAGGGCTTGGATATACAAAAGGCCAAACTCACTCACTGCAAACACTGACCAGCTCCACTTCTCACTGCCATGG
The DNA here is from genome assembly GCF_001522545.3 of Parus major. Lineage (NCBI taxonomy): Eukaryota > Metazoa > Chordata > Aves > Passeriformes > Paridae > Parus > Parus major. The sequence continues at coordinate 10,516,453 of NC_031784.1, read as the reverse complement.
GCAGGGCTGGTCCCTAGAGAGGGACTGACAGACTACAGGGAGCATCCACCTGGTTGCTCTGCTCTGTCCTACAGCACAGGTTGGTTAGAGTCACAGAGAAGGGAGCTCACCATTAGAAAGGTTAAGGAACAAGTCCTGAACCTCCTCTCTAGTTCACCTGATTCTCAGCTTCTTCCAAAGAAGAGGTCACTTGCTAGGAAAGGCAAAACAAGGAACTGGGCTTAAAACAAAACCTTTGAAAATAAAAGGATATTAAAGGAAACAAAAGCCATAATCGATACAGAAAACAAGTGCATCTGATCAGACGCTAACAATGTCAGCCTCTCGCAGGCTACAGCAGAATCCCTCTGCGATGGAACAAACATTGCAATTGCCAGACTAGGAAAGTCTCTCCCAACTGGTGCAGCAAATCAGGCCAGATAAATCCCTCTGCTCCTGGCGCAGCTTGCAGTCTTAGGAAGAGATCATCTCCACGGAGGCTGGTCTGGAGCCTTGGTATCTTTAGGCAGGCGAGTACCATACATTGTGTTGCACACATTCAGGGAGATGCTGAGATGTCCTCTGCGGTCACTTGACACCCAACAGCACCACAACACTTCCACGCTCCTGGACAAAATGTGTACCCTGGCCTTGTTTTAAGAACTGCTTTCCTGCTTGAGGAACTGTATTCCACCCAGTAAAGGCAGAGATCCTACAGCACATGGCTTTCTCTCAGTGTGGGACATGGCCCAGGACTGGTAGCATCAGCTTTCAATGGCCCAATACACACCCAGCCAGGACTCAGTTCACTCTTGGATGCCCCAGGGAGAATCAGAGGCTGCACATGGTGCAAAGGGGAAGGCGAGGGCCTTGCTGCTTGCTGGAAGGGGGAAGGTAAGCTTCCTCTTACCTGGACCTGCTATTCATTCCAAATGAATCATCTCTTTTTTTTTTTCTTTTTTTTTCCCTTAAATTATGAACAATATGGAGAAATTGAAAGCAACCACATTTGGTCCAACTCCTTCCCTCCCAGCCCCTGGGCTGATGCACTGTGAGGCTTGCTCTCACAATCGGCAGAGGCAGAAGAGGGTAGGAATGAAGACACCAAAGGCCACCAATATAGGAAACATGAGGCTGCTGTTGTCTGAGGCATAGGGGTTTGGTGTACGTGGGCCTGATTGAACCCGGTTCTTATTTGCCTGTTTTTTGACACTGGAGCCATCATCATAGTCATCTTCATCATCATCTTCCTCTTTTTTCTCCAGACCTGGGTGTGGCTGCAATTTTGGAACATCTGTTGAACAAGACAAAAGGTTGCAAGCAGGCAGGATGTAAATTGGGAGATCACTTGAGACACTTCATTCTTCCCTCCCCATCCAATATGACCTGATATCAGCAAGAGGGCACCTGAGACCCCATCAAAACCACAACAACCCAGAAGACAGGAATATCTTCTACTACAGAGGATCATACCACTATTTATTTTCTTTGCAAGATAAGAGCATCCAAGGATCCAGCCTGCAGAAAAACTACATCCTTCCATGTGTGTGACCATGAATGTGTCACACAGACAAGTTAATACACAAAAGCACACTTAGAGCGCATATTCAGATACTGCAGCTAGTAAGATCTAGTCAAGAACAAGCACCTGCTGCCTGCAGGACCAGCAGATACAGGTGCAAACAGGAATGGGAACAACCCTTTGCATAAACAGTCCTACTCCACATCACTGTACCCCTCAAAGCTAGAGCTGTGAGAGCAGCATGGCCAAGTCCCATTCAAATCCAGCCTTCTGAGCCTGGGGCCTGAGCTGCAGGTGCCACCTGGCCACAAGCAGCATCTGACCATCCCATAGTAAAGCAAACTGATGTTTTGGTCAGACAGGGATCCTAAACCCTCCTAGTTCAGGAGCTAGAGGGGCTTCAATTCCAGCTCACTTACAAAGAGGGTGATGAAAGAACAAGGACCTTTCTGGCATTCCCCAGAGCTATCCAGAGGAACTGGTATCTGGGAAAAAACACTGCCTTGTCCTCAAGCTGAGAAGGTAAAACAAAGCTCCAGGTAAGAAATAATTAAGCATTAGCTAAAATAACTGTACATTATTTGTCTGCAGGGTTGCTGCTGACATCCAAGGCTAGAGGGTATTTATCTGTAGCTATAAGCTGAGACTGACCAGACATGTTCCCTTCTCCTCTACCCCATATACAGGAAATTCCAAAACAAACTGATGTTTCTCACTCCAAAATGACACAAGCTTTGTGACTTAGAGGAGAATGAGGACAGTACACACCTACTTCACTCTGCAACTGCACTCTGTGGGAACTCAGTGAAAGAGAAACAATTTTGGCAGATGTGGGTCAGCAAGAGCTATGATCTCATAGTCTGAGAAGCAACAGGCTGCTCTCCAAGGGGGAAGAGCCTCCTGGCTCAGAAACTGTGCTTACCTTCCACTGTTCCTTGCAGGATGTATAGGGCACAGATTTTCGGATTGTCATAGTAGCCCTAAAAAAAGCAAAGGCAGCAGTCAGTGCTGCAGCTCTGAGACAAGGAAAGGTCTCCCCACCTACCAGTACCTTTACTCCTCCAGCACACAGCTGCACCACATGACTGGGTAAGAAGGGGAAAGGGAAGATCAAGGCTCTGCCCTGAAAAGCTTATTACCTTTACAAACTCAATGTGTAGCTTTCCTGTGAATGTTGAAACTTCTCCCTGGACACTCAGTTTCCCCTTTTTAATACTCATGGGAATGATCTCATCGTGAGCTGTGCTGTGTCCGACTCTGTCAAAAATGTCCAAGTCTTTCACCACCACGTGGCCATTCAAGCGAACATCAAATACCTTCAGGGTGGAAGAAATGACAGAGGGTCAGAGCAGATTCAGGCACGTGACAGTTGAAATGGGAGCAGAACAGGAAAGCTCTCTGCTTTTTATGCACCCAGGACCAGAAAGCATTGTAACATGCCCCGGCCCACTCCTTTGGGAAGGATTCAGAGCCCAAAAGCAGACAGGTAAAGACACCAAAACATTAACAATGCTTTCAAATACCCTCAAATCTGCCTTCTTTTAAAACAGCCCATGCATCTGCTGTTCAGGCCTGAGGACAGCCCAGTTTTATTCATGCTTCTCTTCCACAACTTTTCTCCTGTCTGAAGACTTGCTCTGACCACCCTGGGGTGGCTGTGACACAACACACCCTAGGGAATGAAGCCATTTCTAACTAACAGCCTGCAGCAGGAAGAGGAAACAAGCTGGTGAAGAACACAGGGTTTGAAAGAGGTAAAATGTTTAACTGCTAACCACATCTGTAAATTCAGAGTGAAAGTCCTCCTCAGGGCTGTAATGACTCAAACTTCATGAGGTACCTGGGGAATCCCAGCAGAACCACATGAAGGAAGAGGAACCAAAGACGCCTCAGCCCTTCAGTTTAAATCTGAGGCTGCTTTTTGCATCCGTTCTGTAAGCTAGCCCCACCAGTTCTGCTCCCTGAAATACTTCTCTGGCAGGAAGGCAGCACAGTGCTTAAGGAGATCAGCCCTAAAGAAGCTGATGGAATCAAAGGAAAGCCAGACTAAAACACAAACCACTCCTACCCCAATTTATCACAGGGCTTTGAGGTCTGCTTGCTTCTGTTTTGACTTCTGTACATGAGAGATTTCAAAAGTGGACAAGGAATATTCTTCTCTAAAAAGCAAAAAGCAGTTGAATTTAACTCTGCTTTTGGGATCAGTCTGAACCAGCATCAAGTCTTATGACATTTGTAAACATTGTTTTGAGTCGGCTATTTAACCCAGATTATCTCCCTGCTTCAATCTATGCAATACTTCCTCCAGCATAACTATGCTGTCAAGTCAGAAGCAAGTGTTCAAGAAAAAGGAAAAAAACTTCTCAAAGCCAGCACAGCCTAAACAGGTTGTAAAACTCTATTGCTAGTTATGTTTAGTTGCACATGTTTGTTTGAATACTTTGTAATTAAGTTTTCAGAAGAGAGCTCTAAAGGTTCAGAGCCTGGGAGAGGTTGAGACCTAAGTTAACAATTAGTGCCTTATTCCTTTTCCTCCAGCATGCAAAGCAACAGAGGCAACCTGAGCACACACAGTCTTGGCCAGGAACTCAGAGACACACAAGGAGCTATTGCTTACCTTCTGTTGAGACTGTGCAAAATAGACCTCTGCAAACTTCAACACCAGCACATAGTCACCCTCCTCTTTGATGGGAACTTCATAGCCAAAGGTTTCCTCATTGTAACGCTCCGTCTGGTAGAGAATCTGGTCTTCTGCGTTGGACCGCAGGATGGGCAGTTTCATACCATAGTCAGAAGCTGGGTTCAAGCACAGAAGAGTGACAGGAAGGGTTACACTCTGAGGAAGAAACACTTCATATATTCTTTAAGTGCTTAACTCCATAAATGGCATTAGCACTTACAACCCATCAGAGCCATCTCCTTGCTCTGACCAGGTGGCAGCACTACCAGAGCAGAAACACAAGAAGTCAAAGACCCAAAATCCAAGAAATGTAGGAAAACAGGTCTGGAGACCTGCTGCAGTCTAAGACACAGTAATCTCACTTGCACCATTTCAGAAAGAAAAGCCTGTTTCAAAAACAAAGCCAAAGGACTTGACCATTGGCTCTTGCTTTAAAGAGTGAAAACACCTAGAATATTTTTACAGTATTTTCGAATTTCAAACTTCAAGTACAAAATTAAAACAGTTAGCATAGGACTGACTTGACTCATTGACACAACAGATTTGAAGTTAGCAGTTGATAGCATCAGGTTTTAGAGACTCACCCCCCTCAAACTAAACCTGGGGAACGGCAGAAGGGTGAAAAGCATGAAGGCATCTTACAAAGCCCTTTCTTCCCACCAAAACCCCCCAATACCTGTCAGTATGAAGATGAGATGAAGGAAGCAAAAAAGTGACAAGTGTTTCAAGAGCACCTGCAGCTCCATCAGCTGATGTTCTCAAAGCCACCCAGCTGAAATGGGCACTATCTGGAGGCATCTGAAGAGCCCCTGAGAAGGGCCAAAACACCATGTCCAAACAGGACAATAACTGACAAAATAAGAGAAATCACAAAATTTGCCTCTTTTCAGTGTTTCACCACCTCTACAGCAGCCTCCAAAACCTTTAACCCCACTTGGTATGCTACTGTATCAGGGTTCCTGTATAAATGCAAACTGATACAATGCTCCAGAGCTGCACATCAAACAATTCCCCAGCCAAGCAGGGGCAGGAGGAAAGACTGTGGACACCATCTGCCCACTGGTACTTCAGACAGAAGTTGATCCAGACGAAGTTCTCTGCTGACACTTACCTCTCCCACCCCCATTTCCATGGGAACAGACACTGCATCGGCCAAGACAAAGCAAGAACTACTAACCCAGCTCACGTTGCCAAAGACAGAGCCAATGCAAACGAGTGAGAGGAAATTAATGCCAGTTCTTAGTCTCCTGTTTCACACAGAGCTGCTCAGGCAATCTTCCACTTCTCTTTACCACTCAAACTTGGGCATAAAGACTGAATTCTCTAACTACCAGAAATACAGAGGGTGAAAAGTTTAACCCATCCTCCCACGCAGGTATTTCTGGCCAGCTACAGATTACAGTGATAGTGAACCAGGGACTCCAGAGAAGTCAGCTCCTATTAAAGGAAAGCCTGCATACGAAGGAAGTCCTTCAATAGCCAAGAAGGTAACTGGAGAGGAAGACCTGTCACCTGCACCACACTCTGTTGACAGAGCTGTGGAAGCAAGATGGATTTTACAGCACTCTGGGTGCTCACTGGGAATGAGCAGTACACACCAAGCTGTAACTCAACTTTGTTTGGCACCTGCCTATACTGTAATTGCCATCAGCACAGTCAGTCCTTTAGGGCACAGCAGCTGAATAGAGGCTTGGAAAAAAAAAAAAGGTTTTAAATTGCCCAGAGGCAGTACAGCCCAGAATTACTATCCCTAGGTCATTTCCTCCCAGTCAGCCATACATTTCTGCTATAGCCCTTACATGTCTATCAACACAGAAAGGAGCCCAGAGTAAAAGAACAATAGTGCAATAAAAAGCCATTGTGGGAAAGGCAGCTGAGAGCTCAAAGGGGTAAAGTCTCCACTGTGCCTGGCACCACTGGCTGAAGCAGGATTACAGTAACAGCCTGCTGCTCAGAGAAAACACCATGGGCTTTCCACAAAGAAAGTGCATGTCACAATGTGCTTGAAAAAGACCCTTTTTTCTCCTCAACCCAAAAATAAATAGTTCAAGTCTACAAAGACGTTCGAGTCACGCATGTGAGAGATCTATGAAGGAAAGCTGACCTAGAGACATGAGGGCACCCTGTGTGACTGCAGCAGCAGCTTCCAGGGATGTGAAAAACTGTATCAGAATTTAAATGTAACCTCCACTGTACCCAGTGTGCCCAAAAGGCCCTCCATTTGGGATGGCACTCATGCAAGGTAAGCAATAGCAGTTCTGTATAGCACAGGAAAATCCTCACCATCCTACATGGAAACAGCAAAGGTTAGAGTCAAGAGTCGAACAGAGAGCTCATCTTCTCCACATTCCACCACTCACTTATAACCAACAGCAGAGCAGCTCAGCACAACTAGTTTTTCAATATATTAGTGAATCTACTATGTTTTGGTACACCAATTATCAAAAACATGCACAATTCAAACTGTGGTGGTCTTGGAGAGAGTAGGAAAAGGTAACGCAAGAGCAGTTAGTTCTTCATCCTGTCCTAAAGAGTAGGCTGAAGATTTTACTGACTTGGTAGTTAGACCAGCCGACGATTTCCCATCTGCCTCTACTTCTGCTCATGTCCCTGCCCTTGAACACCCAGCCACGACTGAGGCATGGAGGAGAGCAGCCGGCTGCACCTTCCCTGTGCCGGGCCCAGCACCGGGCTCCAGCGAGCAGCCTGTTCTCGTCGCTGTCGGGACCAGAATGCTGCAAGCATCAGCCCACATCGCGCGCGACCCAGATCCGGCTGCAGAGGGCTGGAAAAGCTTGTTCCCACTGCACCGAGCGCGCTGCGCACTGGGCTGCGAACTGGGGGATCCTGCTGTGGAACACGGGCTCTTCGCTGGAAAACGGGAGAGAAAAGGAGACCGTCGGGCGCACGCGGCACGGCTGGCAGCTTGACCGCTCCTGCCGCCTTTCCAGCCGAAATCCCACTCCAACCCTCGCGGAGCCACTTCCCCTCCGGCATTACACAACCCCGCAGGCCGAGGACAGGAACACCATCCCGCAGGGCTCATCCCGCCGCCTCTGGAGCCCCGGGCTCGCACCGCCACGGGGACGGTGAATGCGGTTCCAGCCGGGCCCGGCGGGAGGACGAGCGTGGCCGCAGTCCTGCTGGTGACAAGTGCCGGCGCTGCCTCCGGGCCACGACCGTCCCCGGGCGGCTGAGGGAGAGGAGCCCCCGCCGTCCTGCGGGGACACCCACAGACCCGCCGGAGCTGCTGCGGGCAGGACGGCGCCGGGGACGCGCGGGTCCCAGACCCCGCCGGCACAGCGGGGCCTCGCAGCCGGAGCGGAGCGGAGCCGAGCGGGCCCCCGCGGGCTGTCCCGCCGAAACCCCGCGGCCGCGGCGTGTCTCCCGCCCTCACCTCGGCCCACGCGGCCCTCGAGCGGGTCCTTGCGGAAGTGGATGCCGTTCACGTCCACATGGGCATCGCCGCCCGCGTTGACGGCCCAGACGACGCTGTCGGCGATGCCGCCCGCCGCGCCCCGCAGCAGCAGCGGCAGCAGCAGCACGGGCGGCAGCAGCGGCGCCCCGCGCGCACCAGCGCCCACCATGTCGCGCTCCCGGCGCCGCGCCCGCCCCTTCCTGCCGCCGACAGGGGGCGGCTTACCCCGCTGCCGGGGCGGGGCGAGCACCGGCCAATCCGCGCGCCGAAACGAGAATATTAATTAACTGCCCGCCTGCCATTAGACGGCCGCGGGCCTGCATCTGCATATTCATAAGGCGGAGGGCCAATGAGCGGCGGCGATGGGCGGGTTGGGCTGAGCGGCGCGGGGACAGCGGCGGAGCGGCGCGGGGAGCCGGGTCCCTGCGGGCCGAGGTGCCCGGGGCCGGTACCGCCCGCGCAGGGAGCGGAGCGGGTGTGGAACCGGCTCCCCCAGGAAGGACCGGCGGGCACGGACGACACTCCCCACCGCTATGTCCGGAGCGAGGACAGCCCGGAGCGCTGGCCTGAGCGCCGGCCGCCGGTGGGCAGAGCCCGCCCCTCCGCGCCGCCAATCGCGGTGCTCCAGCGCGGCGGAACGCGGAGCACGGTGGGGCGGCGGGACGCGCAGACGGGAGGGTTGCCGGGGCAACGGGCGGCGCTGCGGCAGCGCGGACCGGAGCGGACCCGGTGTGCACCCGGTGTGCTCGGGGAAGGGGCTGGAAGTGGAGCTGGGGCAGCGGGAGCTCCACCGCCGTCGGGGGCGGCTGCTCGCCACGTTCGGGTAGCTCCGTGCTGGCTGTGCTCTGAGCAGCGGCTCCCAAGCCCGGCTCGTTGTCTTGGCAGAACACGGTGCTTCTCCTGTTCGCCCCTGCCATGGAGAAGGGAACAGGCAGCTGCCGCTCGCCCGGTAAGGAGCGCAGCGGCCGGTGGCGTGCAAGCACCTTGCATCACAATGATCTGCCTGAGAAGCAAAGCGGCCAGTGAAGGGCAAGGCGGGGAGGTGACCGTGACACTGCCAGCAGGCTGATCCCTAGCTTGCACTTTATAGGAGCATGTAAAATCCTGGGTTTATTTTCTAGAGGACCTTGGCAAGGTGGCTGGAGAGAGATATCTCAAGTGGAGGTCAAATGAAACTCAGTCCCTACACAAAGGGGGAACAAATAACTTAATGTTTGCCCTTGTCTGACCAGGGTGTTCTTTGAGGCATTAGATACCAGCCAGGCCTCAGGCCTGTGCTCTTGGCACCGGCTGCATTAGCAGTGGCTGCTTCTAAGTGCCAGTTTTATTAATTCAAGTATTTTGCAAAGCATTTGCTTTTATAAATAAAGACTTGGTGCTGCTGACTGAGAATTAAATGCATTTGTTGCTTTTGTAATGCACCTATGGGCCTCTTAACCACACAGTCTTGGAGAAATGAACTGTTTGGGAGAATGCGTATCCACCCACCCCCTGCTCCCCAGTCTGCTCTCCCCGGGTTGGAGTGCACCCCAAAGCATGTTCCTGCTGCTGTGACATCCATTCTTAGTCTCATGGTATAACTGGGCCAGGACAGACAGGGCACTGCTGCATTCCCACACCAGCACTGCTGCCAGGAAGGGGTTCCTAAAACTACTGGGTGCCGTAGGAAACCACATCCAGATTAGTAGCATGAAATGTGTACACTTAGCACCTCTCCAGATTCAGCCACCTCACGCTGATTCCTGGCAAATCATCTCAGCGCTACAGACCCCAGCCCTGGCAGCATCTGATCAAATCCAGGCTAATCTGTATCCCTGCTGTGTTTGTGACCTGTTGGGTGTCCCCCAAGCTCTGTTACCAAAGGAGTGCAAGCAGCCGTGGCCAGGACAATGCTGTCCAGTTGGTGAGGCCGAGGGAGGCCTCATTAGAGCTCATTTGTGCTGATTACAAATGATCCTCCCTAATCCTACACTTCAAACTGCGATGTGTGGCTCAGGAACACAACTTTGAAGCACATAAATGGAAGAGCCTCACTTTAAGTGTTACCAGGTGTCCCCAGGGTGAGCATTTTCTAAAAATGAGCTTGGATGATCATTTCCCAAGAATCAGTAGTACATCAAAAAGCAAGAGGGATTACCTGAGAAGCAGTGAGGAGGGACAGTGGCTGTGCTCATCTGGGGGCAAGAGGAGCTCTGCCCTGGCTCACAGGCTGGTCACAGCTCCTGGCAGAGGATGGCAGATGCTGTTTGAACTGTGTTTGTGGTGTCCTACACTGCTGCCCCCAATCAATACCTTCCGTGACACCAGCAACCTGATGCCAGTTTGTGCCCCAGATGTCAAAGGCTCCATCCTGTTACTAATCCACTGAGCCATCAGTCTGTCCCTTGATGCAGGCTGGATTTACACCAGTAACCTACAAGTGAAAGGCTCAGGGTAATTTTCTCAATCCCTTGATCTGTCCCTGTCCGTTGGCAGCTGTGCCGAAATGTCTGTCTTGTATCAGTCCTGCCTGGTCTACCTACCACCCTGATTGTTCACAAGCAACAAGGGGCACATGTTTAGGATATTAGCCATTTCCTCCTTGAAAATGGGATCAGGATTCCTGCTTGGAAATGGGATGTCCAAAAAGAGCAGCAAAGATGTGTGGGTCAGAGGCAGATCTCATGGCTAATGAGAGATCTAAGAAATGAGTGTGAGCCAGCCCCACTGCCCCACAGCCCTCTCAAATGGCTCAGGGCTACAAGGCTTAGGTGCCCGCAAGGGACCAGCTGTGCCCTGTCATGTAGAGCTCCTTGGAAGCCTCCCTGGTACCAAATTTGAGATGAGAGCAAAAGGATTATCTCTGGAATTAGATTATTTAGATTGGATCTTTAATCTCTGCCCCTGACTACACAAGAAAACAGTAAAACTCTGGGATAATTTGGGGTTTGTTGTGAAAGTAAAATCAGGCTAGCAGCAGAAGTTCAAGAGCTTCTGCTGGAAGAAAAAAAAAAAAATAAGGCTTTTGAGACCTGCCCTGTCTGACCTGTTCACTGTATCATGGTGAGACCTGGCAGAAAGGAGCTACAGATGATTTGGCAGACTCAGTTTTCCTCAGAAGTAGCTGTGGTTCCAGGATTGCCTCTGCAATGACACAAAGGTGTCCTGCAGCCAGACTTTGCCTAGTACTTTTGGGATGACAGGCACAGTTCTGCCACACTACAGGCACCTCTAGGGACCTGTTTAAGCAAAAACAGCTGTAGTTTGCAGGGAAGATGCCCAGCCACCGTGATGCACTGTGGATCAGTCCAGCCTCCAGACATGTGGTAACCATTTTAAATACTGTTCTGCCATCTGATGCTACAGGTAAAAGATGTGACTGTTCAGGGCAGGGTCTGGGAAGGAGTAGGCAGAGGCAGCCACTATACTTGTGGCCTCTTGACTATCCACTGGGCTCCTACAGGCTGACTGTGGCACAAAGCATATGCCCCAAGCCATCCCCAGTGCCCACAGGCAGGCACAGCACTCTGCAGCACAGCTGTCCTGCTCCACATGCACAAGCAGCTCCTTCCTCTACAGACTCCACTGTAAGTGAAGCACAGCTGTGTACCAGCACTCCCTTTGGCAGACACAAGCCTGCACACAGCTCCCCCTCCCCAGTGTTACCCTAAACACATTTATAATGTACCAGGACTCTGGACTCTGTTCAGTTTATCACACTCATCTCCAATATCACCCTCAACAATACAGCTGCTGAGCCAGTAAATGTGGAGATCTGTAAATATCCATTTTCCAGTTTCTTGGCTCACACCCACATTTCCAAGATGGGACCAGCTCCATAGATAAACACACACATTTTGCATACACACACACAAACTCTTCTACTGCTGCACTCCCAGGTACCTATCTGCACTCCTTGCTTTTATGTGTGCACACACAAACCCTCCCTAGTGCACACACCTGTGCAAACACAAGTAAACACACACACACACACACAAATATAAGGAGAAACATTGTTTTTCCACCACTGGAGCATCAGCCATCACTACAGCTATGATTGTTGGCACAGGAAAGCAGAAGAGAAAATCTTCCTTTGTGACATGGATTTGTGGACCCCAAGAATCTGAAAGAAAACCTTGGAAGCGAAAGATTTGAGATGGAGGAAGCAGGAGGATATTGGTTCTGTTTTGAGTTTGAGTAAGGAGGCAACAAAGAGGAAAACAGCTCCCAGTCACACCAAGAAACACACAGTGATGATGGTGCCCTTTGAAGCCAAGCAGAAATTAATCCTGGCAACTTGTGACTGGGCCTTTGCATAGAGAAAGGAGACTACTGTAGGTCTGGTAGAGTAGGGGAAGGGAGTGGTAGTTTGGGAGCATCTTGGAGAAAGGAGGATAAGATCTGATGTGTCTGGAAGCAGCTGGTAGGGCCTGGAGACTGCTGTTGTCACTGCTGCAGACACGTGCACCATTTCTGAGTGTGAAGAGGGTGGAGAGCAGGGCACTGCCACACAAGGAGGGTCCCAGCCAATCCTCAGCACCATGGAGTTACAGTTCAGCCCCCACAGAATGGCCCCACCATACATGTCCTCACAGTTGTGTTCAAAATTATCTGAAAAGGGGTGAGGTTTTGCTGCCTATCCCCTTCCCACCCTACTCCCCTCTGGGCCCTTTCTCCCATTGGTCCTTCCCACAATACTTCAGGGGCTCTCACCTGTGCCCATGCCAGTGGAGGGGATGCAGAGATAGGGACCCTTCGCACTGCTCTCACTGTGAGGCACCTCCAGGCACCTTAGCCATGGGGACAGTGGCAGGGAGGGCAGAGACCTGACACAGACTTAGCAGCCAGCACTGACTCCCCTGTCTGTGGCAAGGGCTTGCTTCTGGATCCTGGTGCAGACACTGGCGAGTGCATCTGCCCAAGCCCTTCTCCCCCAGCCCAGCCACCACCTCTCACAGGGACAATCCAGGCTCCACATAATTTCAACGTGCATATTTATCACTTTCCCCCCTGCAAGACATATATTTGAATTTACTCTTGGTAAACATAACCACAGGAGATGCAAATAAGTGTTGGGGAAGCATAAATAACTCCACACAGATAGACACACACTGAGACAGCACAGACACGGTTCACCAAGGGAAACCAAGAAGTGCAGAGCACGCCCTGAGGCTGCCACCAGTCCCAATGGCTTTGCTCTCATCCACCTAGCCAAGAGGATTTCTCCTGCTTTTGCTTTGCAGCAGCTGGTGGGAGAATAAAGCTGGGGAGGAGGAGTCTAAAGTTGCAAATATCCCATGAAAGCATCATGGCAAGTCCTGGCTCTGCAGTTTCCTGCAATCATCTTCAAGGAATGGTTCCAGTTGTAGGAAGTTGCAAGTCTTTCACAGTGTGAAAGGGTGGAGGGGCATGGGGACCACCATGAGGGAGGAGCAGCAGGTCATCTTGCAATGTCCTAATTGCAGCCAGCCGATAAACCTTCATGTAGGAACATCGGGGCTAGATGCTCCATCTAGGTCCTCTTCTGCCCTCTCTAAGGTGCTGATTCTTCTTTAGCTGAGAATAATCTTCAACGGGACATCATGCGAACAAACTCTGCAACCAACAACACAAGACAGCCCTGAACCAGAAGGCATCCATGGTCCCCAACCCAGCTCTCATTCACTGGAGACAGCAAGCAGCCAGGGTGAGACTGGGAGTTCCCAGGCTGCCAGCAAAGTCTGTGCACTCTGAGACTGGCCCCGAGAGCTCACACAACATGGGCTTTAATCCTTGCATTAGATACGGTGATAAGATCCCTCTAGCAGGTCAATTCATTGCCTTGGACTCCTTCCCAGCCACCTACGGTCTCGCTCTCACAAACAACTCTTTGTGCAACACTACAGCAGGCATTGTCTCCCTTCACTGTAACTTCAGGGAACCTTGATTTACAATTTTGGGAACATGGTATGATTTCTTAGTAAACTTGCCACTTCGCAGAGATACCAGTGTGGGAAAGCATGAGAGTTTTGCTAGATACTGGCATTCTTGTAAAGTTTACTTTAAGGGACTTCTTGTTTTTAAAGATACATGTTAACTGTAAGGGTATTCTGGATTTATTTCCTGAATACCCTGCAGTTTGTGAAGTCAATTGCAATTGTTCAAATTGAGTGTAAATGCCACCAAATATAAATGTTTTCATTCTGCACTTGAATTGCAGAGGAACTAATGACTCTGCAAAGAGAAGGGCAATGGAAATTACTGCCTTGACTTCTCCTTTTCCATTGATGGAGGTGTCCTTTGACAACTAAAGTGGTAACTCACAGAGAAATTGACACTGGCATAGCATTTCATGTATTTTAGCTGTCTAACATAATTTTGCTGTGGGAAATAAGGAGAGCTACTGCCATGTAATCAGCCAGTGCATTAGAACAACTGCAGCTACCAGAAACTTTCTAGGAAGATACTGGTGGTATTCCAATACTTTCAAAACCCTCAGAGGCTTCAGTAATCCTGAGGACTGAGATGCCTTGTCATGTAGGAGACCCAGGAATGCTGCTGAGCCAAAAAAATTATGTAAATTTTACTTTAATTTTATAGTCCCTGTACTTCACCCTTACTGCAAAAGGACATCTGGATTTCTACCAGGGAAAAAAGCAGCCTGCCACTCTCTCACACTTTCCAGCTCTTATATCTTCTTAGCTGTCTGATATCAACTGCTTCCTTGCCAGAAACCCGGGGCTCTATTAATATTGCTCCTGCCACAGCTAATGGCTAGGATAGTAGCCTAACCACTCTTATTTTTCAAAGTCCTTCTGGCATGAAAAGTGTGAGAAGAAATTAGTTATCTCTAGGATTTAACATGACACCTATAGATCAGATATCTTCGTGAGCACAGCTGGCATGTGACCATCTTCTGGCATAAAGGCACAGAAACAAACTCTTGATAAGCCCGTATAACAAAGGTGAGCCAGAGGAAATGAAAGGTGCAGAGCATTCTCCAAAGCAATCCAGCCATCTCACAGCTCTTTCAATAGATTTAAAGGAAGGAAAATGCCCCATAAAACAATGGCAGGCACAGCATGTGTGCATCAGGATCTGCTTCGGTATGACAGGTTCTATCTCTTACCATGCTAGAATTATGGAAACCAATCAAAAGTGAGGTGCAGCAGGAGATGATACACATATGAACAATTCATCTGACTGAAAAAATGGAATTAGTTTTTCTCCATACTTCAGAACCCTGGGCCCTGAGCATGCAAATCTTCAGCTTCTGATCTGAAACTCTGACTCACACCAGAGCAGATGGACAGCGAGCGTTGATCCCTTCTCACCTTCAAAATCAACACGCCCATCTCCATTCAGATCCACGTCCCGGATGATCTCTTCAATATCCCGGTGACCCACCTGCTGCCCTAAAAGTTTCTTCATGGCTTCTCGCAGCTCACTGGTGCTGATCTCACCATCACCATTGGTGTCAAACTGCAAGTACATGAAAAATACCAGCAGGGGAAATAAAGTTATTTGAAACAAATCTTGCTCTGGGTTGGTTTTTGTACTGTCCTGCTCCTGAGCGCCCTATATTTTCTCCATTCCTTCCATGTCCCTCCTTTTCCTCCTTTGGGTGTCTTTTGGATCCAGTCTGTCTTTTCTCCTCAGAAAACCCTTGCAAATGCTGTGTCTGCACCAGCTTTTCTCTTCCTTGCCTCATGAGTTCCCTTATCTTAGCAATGTTGTCTGCTCCTCCCTTATTCCATGCCTGACTGGGCTCTTTCTAGGTCTTCCACTGTGCTGCTCTCTCCTCCTCCTCTTCTCTTCTCCAGTGGGTCTTCTCTCTACCCTGTCTTGTGTCGCTCACTTCTCTGAGGGCACACGGAAGGGATCACTCACCTCTCTGAAGGCATCACGGAGTTCTTTTACACCAATCATGTCTGCAGTCTCTGCTAGAAGTTTTGGTCCCATCAGCTCAACAAAATCTTCAAAATCCACATGGCCACCCACTTGGGACAAGATGAAAGATTGCGTGTAAGAACTCCATAAGTTAGCCAAGACCAGCACTTACTTTGCATTTCTGTGTGGCCCTCCAGGAAGCAAAGCACAGAAGGTGTGGGACAGTGGAAGGAAAAGGAGACGTAGTTTTACCCTGTATTTTCTGGATTATGGGCTGGGCAGAATGAGCCCAAGCTATTCCATCCTAGGCTGCCATGGACTGTCACACACCTATTGCATCACACAGTACGTATCAGAGGCGCGATCGTTCTAGTGCTTATAGCAACTCTCTGCTGCGCCTGTGCCAAAGGGCACGGCAAGGGCACAGCATGATGTCCCTGCAGAGCCTGGCAGTGCCCTGCAGCAGTGATGCAGTCCTGCTCCATTACAGCAGCTAACATATGTCCAACTGTTTATTCATTGTATTAGT
This sequence comes from Parus major, assembly GCF_001522545.3. NCBI lineage: Eukaryota > Metazoa > Chordata > Aves > Passeriformes > Paridae > Parus > Parus major. The sequence continues at coordinate 10,500,477 of NC_031784.1, read as the reverse complement.
TCTTTTACTTGTTAGTGCCCTGAGAGCTGTCAGCAACTCTCTCAAATTCCCAAGCACTGGTGTGCCAGGGTTATCAGCTGCTTTTGTGTGTGACTGGTTGCATATGGCACAGCTGTTTTCCTTCCCTTGACCAAGTAATTTGTCCTTTTAACATAATCCTCCTGTGTTAAATAACATGCACTAAATATACTTCACCCTACTTGGCTGAGGGTGATACTGTACACTGCCACAGATGAGAGGTGACAAAAACAATGGTGAAAGACAAGGGTCACAAACACAGTTACAGTGAATCAGATGCATTTTTCACATCTTTCCATGACTGCAGCGAGATGCTCCCATCTGACGCTGCCAGCACAGCTCACTCACAGCCCATCCCCAAGCCCACAGCAGATACACAAAAAACTACCACAGAGCAACAGCCCATCCATCACCCATCTGATCAAAGCATCCCCATCTTCCCAGTCACTCTTCAGTCTGACACCATCTGACAACAGCTTCAATGTGACAACACAGAGCCTGTGCACCAGTGCCTGACTGCCCACATTAAGGGCAGTTTGATACCTGACAACATAAGCATGAAGGACAGCCCTTCCACTCACTGTTCCCATATACACTACAGTCCCTTTGATAAGCAAAAGCAAAGGCATCGATTTCTAGGGACCACAAACGAACAGGAGAGATGATAAGGAGTGAAAATAAGAACCGAAGAAGAGGGGGAAAAAATCCAAAGGAAAAGAGGCAGCTGGAGACCAAGAGAGCCTGAGGCAATGATGCAGGGTGCAGCAGCAACAGGCAGGTACAGCTGGGTGTGTGTTACTCACAGTTCATGTTGATCTGCTGGGAGAGCTCTATTAGCTCCATCTCAGTAGGCATGTAGCCCATGGTCCGCATGCAGTTCCCCAGGTCCCTGCAGTTAATAAACCCATCCTTGTCTTTATCAAACTCCTTAAAGGCTTCTCTTAATTCTGCAGGAAGGGAAGAACAGTATTGTCAGTGACAGCTTGAAATACCTTTTCCAAGAAAACTCCCCAGAATCAACAGTACTTTTTGAAGCCAGACTATCTAAGATACTCATTGTTTTCCCACCAGATCTCCCTACACGAGGCAGTGACTGGAGCAAAGTTAAGCTCTTCTGTCAGCAGTGCTGCTGACCATTCCTTACAGGAAAGCTTGCTTGAACTATGAGTGTCACAAATGCTTCATTGTTAGACTGTGATTCCCAAAGAAACTTCAAGTAGTAAGTTTTTCCAGCTTTTATCTCTGCACTCTATTATATATCCCTCACTGTAGGGATTAGCAGCTAAAACAGCTTCCTTGGAGCCATATCATAGCATCATGCTCCACAACACCTTCTGTGGGAGCTGGAGGGACAGCAGTTCCCTAACACAAATATCCCATTACTTACTTATCCTCTTACCCTGAAGAATATGGAATGGATGCAAATTCTTTCGCAGTCAGGACTCTCAGTTTTATACATTATTTATTTTGCTGGGGTTTCCAGGAATTATTCCAGTAATCATCTCCCTTGATTTGCCCCAAATTATTTTAACCCATGGGGGCCAACATGAAAGGGACAGCCAATAGGTTTTCACTGGACAGGGAAAAAGAAGACAGAGAAGGAGCAACAAATTTTACCTTCAATTTCTTCCGGACGCAGTTCTCTATCCTGCAAAAAGAGAACATATAATGTTAAAGATATTTGTTGGTCACAAACAGTTTCAAAATAGCACTTGTTGGTACAAAGGGTTCTGGAACAAACCAGAAAGTGAGAGAAGAAACAAGAAGGTGATGACATGTTTAATACCATCTACCTAGGAAGGCTTCTCAGCTTTCCTTCCCAAAGAGAGGAGTGTTACTCTGCACACATTTCTCTGGAAGCCCCTCTCCCTCTCATCTGGTGAACAGGGGGATGACAGGGTGGACCCTGAACCAGGATAGACCTGGATCAACACAGCATTTGTAGCCTCCCCACTGATGGTACTACTGGCACCCTCATGAAGCTGCTTCATCATTCCCCAGCACCGAGTTCTGGAGCAGAGACTGTCCCTGCAGCAGCTATGATCTCCTCTGGAGCTCTGATTGTATTTCTACTGCCACTCCCGCTGACACGCACAGATCAAAGCAGCTGGAAGCAGTCCTTGTAACCAGCAGGTCTAGACCATCATTTGCTCAGGTCACTGCTTGATCTCTGTCCTTCTGGCAGGACAGCAACAGCCATGAGGTCTCTCACAGACAGTGTCTCAGTGGTATCTCCTACAATCTGTCCCCACAAAAAGGTAGGAACTTCCCCGCAGCCTCAATTCCACATACAAGCATTTTGAAACCAGTCATGAAGGCAAACACACAACATATACATCATCAAGGTCATCTACAAATGAAACAGGACAAGGATTCACCATGTTCAGGAAACACTGCAACTTCAAACATCCAATTTGAATTTCTTGGAAGAAGGGGGAGGATATAAGAGTATAGGAAAGTTCCAACACTGCACCAGGAAGAAGAGATGAGCATGGAAATGCACTGCTTTCTGGTTTAAATGCCCTTTCTAATTCCTCTCATGGCTCCCAGGCAAATCCAAAACATCTCAGAATTTGGAAACACAGAAATGCGATCTCTTTTGTTGTCTCACTCTCGGCTTTTCCCCTCAACAGTGGGGAGTTTCTCCTTGCCTTCCAGGTGTCCTCCAGCCTCACCACATGCGCCTGGAGACGGTGCCTTTGATCAGTTTGAGAAGGATGATCCTTTGCTATTTAACCACAGGCTTCTCCGGAAACTCTAATGGCAGCTCTCAGAGCGCATAACAAAATAGGACACACACTGGTTTACGTCTGTGCAGAAGTGGGCTGTGCCAGAGAAATGACCAGCTTGCCACTTGTAACCTTCCCAGAGGCATCTCTGTGCTGGATGGAACTGACAGAGCGTGCTGGCTCTGCTATTTCATCCTTCACAGACCTGGTATTTTCAAACATGTCATCCCATTTGTTCTGCTTTCGTCAACACCAAGTAATAAAACAATTCAAACTCCTTAGACCGGATGTGGGAGGCATAATTGCCCTCCTGCCTTAGATAAAATAACAGAAGAAAGCCACCCATGATCAGTTCCAGCACCTTGTGCACTTTATTCCAGAGACTGCAAACACTGATCCCTGGAGACAGTGGCTGGGGTGCACGGCAGGTGCAGGGCTGTGAGCGCCAGCGCCGCGGTGCAAAGGGCGCCGTGACTCACCCGCAGTAGCTGCTGCCTTGTGAGAGTGGCCAGGGTAGGACCCGGGCCATCCTCCAGCACAGTCCTCACAAGACCATCATCCTCCTCCTCCTCCCTCGGTGGGGACCACATTGCAACTGACATTGGTGACACTTGTCAGAAGTGGGGGCTTCAGCACTGGCTCTAATTTTGCACACCAAAGAATTTGCGTTTGCCACAGACTGCAAATGCAGAAGGAGGGGAGGGTTTATGTCCTCCAAAAATCTGACTCAAGTCGTAACTAACGTCATGAAGAGGTTTTCTGTTTTAAGTTTGAAAGATCCCCTAAAATGATTAAGGAGTAAAATTGCTTGGGATAAAATGGGCTGAATCACTCTAAAGCTTTCAGAGAACATATGGGAAGAGGAAAAAAACTGTTCCAAGAGTTTAGATCCTAGATATGAGCAGAAGGGACCCCCAGAGAGTCCATTATACTTAATGGTCTTACCCTCATTTATTTCTGTTCTATGCACAATAAATCCTGTTGGTCTAGAGAATCAGTAAAAGTAAAGCTGTGTATTAGATGCACTTACTCACATCAGGGTACTTAAGAGACATCACTAATCCTATTTTGGAGACCTCTTAGGGTACAGTGAGCTTCCATGGCCTAAGCAGGATGGACACTGTCCAGCTGTCCACTAAGGAGCTGGGCCTATCTCCTGTGACAGGTGGTTCTGTGCAGGTCAGCAAGTGTACTTGTGCAAGAGTGTGTTTCATGATTTAGTGACCTGGCACAGGGACTATGTGATCACATAGCGGCTGAAGGTTAAAAAAAGCCCTTTGATCAATAATGACACATAATTACTCTTTTTTTTTTGAGTTGTTGATTGAAGCAGAGGTTTCAGAAATAAAGGCCTACATGTCTCCTACAGCTGTAGATGACCGTATTAACACACAAGTAAAGCAGAGGTTTCCTACAGAGGCAATAAACCTTGGTTCTGAGGCAACTGGGGTGATTCCACACAAGAACATGGAAGGCATTGGGTGAATATCAATGAACAATGCACATATTCACCCATACATATCCATAAAAGGTGTATTAATCATATGTTACTGTTTGTCTTTAAATTCATGTTATTGTAGGAATAGAATGTTTAGGGCAAAAATATATTCCAGTTCTTGTAAAGACACAATATTGGGGTGCATACATACAAGCACATATTTTTACTGTTTGTATGTAAATGCATACATTGGAGGCATATGAGCACCTAGTTACAATAGGTGTGACTGAATGAATAGATCTGGTTTTGCTATTTCTCTCTCTGTGTGGGAGAGTGATAGCATTTGGTAGCCTGGCACTATTTGCAAATATAAGGACAGCCTGATGTTCCTCAGTTTAACTGGCTGGGATTGCTGCAGTGTCAGGCTGGGTATGCCAGTGCACAAGAGATTGTGTTTGAGTATCTGAGAAGAGGCAACTGTCTGCTTATTTCTGCTGGTACTAGTGTGCTCACTGTGAACTGATAGGAACAGTATCAAATACGGACAGCTTGTTCCCAATACAGATGCCCTGATTTGCATTTAACTGGCTATTTAGGCATTAAATGCTAATCTGAGCCTGGGAATGAGAGGTGGGTGTCTTGCTGAAATAACAGCTTTGAGCACTGGACCATTCCTGAGTCCATATGATTATGCAAGTCCTGAAGTCCTAAAACTTTCTCCTGAATTCATACGATTATGGCTACTTGAGTGTAACCTTGGATCTATCTTCCATAGCTGCAAGTTTAGAATCCTCCTTTTTTGGTGTTTAGGCACAAGGGTACCTGCACATCCTTCATGTTAGACATTTGCCTGTGACTGTATTGGCACTTGGAGCTGGAGCCGGGATGCTCGAGATCCAGGGCTGGGAGTTACAGAGCTGCACGCAGACAGAGCACGGGGGCGGCTCCGCATCCCCGACTCGTGTCCACGTGGCTTTGTGCGTGTCTCGCCCCGCTGGGTGTAACTTACGTACAGGCTGCCTGTTTTCTGCGAAGCCCTTCCTCAGGAAGATGCATGCTGGCCCCAGCAGGTTGTGCATGACGGCGCAGTTCTGGGCCAGCACCATGAGCGGACCCTGGTAATCGCCAGCCGACGACCCCTCTTCGCTCGTCTGGACAGCTTTATAGCTCGTCTTCTCGTCATGGCGGATCTTCCCAGCCAACCAGCAGCAAGCAAACAACACAACAGAGGATGTTACCTCCCCATCTCGTTCCTCTGAAGTTTTACTGAACCGCCTCGCAGAGACATAATTGCTACATTTCTTTCATCTGCTGCACACCGCGTCCCCCCCACCGGCCTATTAGGATTTGTACAGAAGCAGTAAGTCCAGGAGTTCACTTTCAAAAGCTGAAAGAATAACAGCCAACCACGAGAATTTCACTTTGAAATTACATCAAACTCTCAGCACTGAGACATCATCTACCCAGACACAGCCCAAAGTGCCACACTCCCACAATCAGCCCCAGAGTTACCACTGCCTTGAATGAGCTGCAAAGGACGAGCACATCCCAACTTAACAGTTCGTGTGCCAGCCCGTGCCCCGGGCAAACCTGCTGGGCCTTGGCCAGGGCATCCCCAGGAGACCAGGCAGAGCCTGCACAAAGCCACTGCACAGGCTCCACGTTACTTTTCAGCAACACAGCATCACACGCTGTTTTAACACGTTATCAGAAGACCGCTTACAGCATCAGGTGGCCCTGCCAACTGCAGGCTCACGCTGCCTTGTGCAGCTACTAATTAGTTACATCCTCAGGGTATGAGGCACTTACTGCCCTGGCCTGTTTTAATCACTGACAGTCCCAAAGTGGAGATCAGGCACGGGCACAACATTTTTGAGTGTTTGCATTTGCACATTTTCCTAAGTGCACACGTCCTGCTAAGCTAGAGGCTCCAGAACAGAATCCAGCACTGGATTTTATAAGGAGGCACCGCTTTCCTTTTATAGAAATGCATTTCCCTGGCTCTGCAAAAAACCTCTTATCCTGATATTCCCATGCAGCTATAAAAAGCCAACACAACCCACAGGACCCTTGGTTTTACAGAATAAACATTAATCATACATCAGATTCCTCTTCAGGAATGATTCTACTTTTACAGCCAGTGTTCCCAGGGGTGATCAGAGAAGCTCTGTCACTTGTCATTGTCTCTATTAACCCTTTCCTTAAAGCCTGAGGTACATTTTCAGGCTAAGAGACCAGACACAAACACCCCCCATTCACACTTGTCTGAGACTATTGTATCTACTCGTTGTGTCTGCCATGTGCTATGACATTGCATGCATGGTTTGTAATTTGCCTTTTTGTACACAGTCTTACACCAATCTGCTCATGTATAATGTCATGTGAATATCAAGCATCAAAACAAAAATAAAAAGCAAGCCATGGAGAAAGAAAATGATGAAGCAGAAAAGCATTTTTGTTGCAGTCATGGATGAAAAAGGAATCTGTCTCTGATTAATTCTGACACATAGGACACTTGTCCTTAAAAACTGAAAGATGAGCATCCATCCAGGAATGGCATATTACTAGCTCAGCTAAATGTCAAGACATCTGTGTTGAGCTACACAGCTCTGTGACATCAATGCAATATATTTTCAAAATTATCAGCTTTATTTCCTGGCACATTTTTCAGTTTAATATACCAAATAATATGAATCACTTAAATACCCCACATCAGTTCTGTGTTTAATTCCAATGAAGCCATGTGAAGGATGCAAAGCCCCACAGCCCCAAATGTTTGTTTGCTGGTACTTCCAGTCAATAGTTTATCACCAAGCTATACAGCAGTACCTCATAATAGTCATCCCATTATTTTTCTGTCTCGCTAGAGGTTGCCAGTTTGACAAAACAGTTGCCAAGAACCACTGAGGACTGTGACCAGACAAATTGCTGCAGTGCCAAAATACCAAGGTGAACAGCTCAGCAAGGCTCCCTGCCCTGCCACTGCAGGCAGGATTTATGGCATTTAATGTTCCCTCTGCCAGCAGTCTCACAAGTTCTCCTGCAAATATCCACTCAAGTTCCCTTCACCATGTTCTTTCTACATCCCAGAAAAGAGGGCAAGGGAGCTGTGATATTGGGGCAAAGAAACATCAGCCACCCATTACAGGGGAAACAGCAGTGTGCTTTGTGACAAAGAAAATGTAAGGATAGGACTGGGGAGATCAGGCTTTCCCAGTCTCTTCCCCGGGCAAAGGACCAATGACCTTCCTGGCCAAGTCTGGCCCATGGCTGTGTCAGACCAGCAGATTTTGGAGTAGGAAGAGACCTGGTTGACCTAGAGATGGCCAAAGTAGTGGAGAGGTGTGGTAAAGTGAGGGACCTGGATGCCAAGGCTTTTAATTTCTGCACAGCAGAAGCACACCAGGATTCACTTCATTTTCCTTCCTGAGTGTCAGAGGGACTTTGCAGAACAGCAAGCCAAGAGGGGCCTCGATCCCAACTGCAGTATTTCTTGGAGGGAAAAGCAGCCAGGCTGGCTTCCACGATCACTGTGGGGGACACCGTGACAATAGGAAACTGAAGCTTCCAGCAACAGCCATGGAGTCAAAACCTGAACAAGCAAGGTACTGTGGTGTCATCCAGACCCAGACCAAGCCAGCTGGTGCCTGGGAGTGAATCCCAAACTTTGGGTTGAAATCATGTATTCAGGAGTTCAGACTGTCACCCAAGAGCAGCTTCCACACATGTCTGCAGTCCCTCCTCTTTAACATTTCAGCAAAATGAGTTTGCTTAAAGTAAAATCTGAGAAAAATGACTGGGATCATATAACAGCCAAGTGAAGTTAGGCAATGTTAAGACTGATCTGCAAAGTCTCCACTATAATCATGTGTGTTGCGATCAAAAGAATGGCAGAGTACCAGAACCTGTCAGGATGAGTGCCTTATTTCATAGCTCACTGGAGTGATGTCTGAGAAATTCTCTAATTCAGCTTTGCAACTTTTTCTCTTCAGCCTTGACACCCCAGGTCTTATAACTAGGCTCAAAGTGACTTATTCGAAGCAGCTTTTAGGAAAGAAAGCATAAATTACCTCAAAGACTGACAACACAGAATTTACAGGTTCTTGAATCTATTTTGATTCAAGCAGCCTGGCTACATGTCAGACTTTAATTGCAATCGCCTTGCACAGCTGCAGCCAACTCTTTTATTCCAAGTTGGAGGCGACCTACAAGCAACCAAGTCAGTTTTTCATGTGTGCACCATTTGGGTGAAGCTCAGCTACTTCTACATCTCCCTGCAGGTCATCCTGACCTAGGGACTGGTCTCAGCAATGCCTAACTGCTTGGTGATGAATTCCCTCACCAAGTATCCCAGCTCCCCCACAGCAGCACTGTGCCGTTACTGGCTTTGTTTACAGCAGCCAAGATAACAAGCAAATTGTGTTTCTATACAGAAGAGACCAACATGCAGCCAAAAGAAACACTCTAGGATGGAGGTCCTCTCCCAGACAGCTCCCTCCCAGAGAAGCTTTCCCAAGTGGCAAGGTCTTTTGGATTGAACATCTTGATGGCAGAGGCATTTTACTGTCATCAAGGTCTCCACAGAGGCAGCATCTCATTGCAATACTTTAGATGATCAGCATAACTTTATCATTTATGGAAAATGAACTGCATGGGTTTTTGCTGAGCTATTAGATTTGCAGCAATGCCAAGTGAGAACTGTGTGGCTGACAGGTACACAGTGCTGTAAGATCTTCCTCAGTCAAATAAGAAATGTTTCTGGGGCATGTCATTCCCATTTCAACCCAGTCAATAACAGCAGAATCATTCCAGAATCTAATTTGTGCCAGGACCACTGCAAAACTTCAGCACAGAGTAGACTGTGGTCTGAAGCCTAACAGATACATGTGGCAGCTCACAGATGAAGTCCAGCTGGGCCCAACCATGTAGATACATAGAACATGCTGATGTGCAACATAATGCACAAACACACAGCCAGGGCCCGGGGTACCCACTCACAAACAGATGCATGGACAAGCAGAAGAGAGAGAAAAACCTGCTTCTGTACCAAAACATATACCAAAAAAACTGTGCGCAAGGATGGACAGCCATAAAACACATGCATGTCTACACACAGATTTCTGTGAGGACATGCACCAGCAGGTGAGCACACACAGCACCATACAAGCAAGGGTGTGTGTGTGATACACAGGAATTCCTCCATTCTGCACTCACAGCAAACCTGCTCAGGCACTCGGGATGCCTGTGGAGAGACGTGAAGAGCTAAGGACACACACGTGCCTCAGATGGGCCCATAGGTGTGCATACTCTTACACAGCAATGGCAACACATACAAACACGTGGCACTTCACCTGTACATGCATATATGTCCCTACACCCATGACACACGTGATTACTCAAGCAGGTAACTCTCAACTGAAGCACAAGTTCACACATACACCCACACATCAAGATGCCCTGACAGGAGTGTGCCAGCACACTGTGCACATTGACAAGCACATGCTTGCACGTACCCAGAGGAGAGCTGTACACACACTGTGAGCAGGACACGAGCCTACACACACATTTATTTATACATGTTATGACTCTCTGCATGCTGGGCTCTACTGGCTGCACTTGCATGAGCAGCTCTTACAGAAAAAGTCTGGTGAAGAAGCTGAACCCTTCATACTCATCTCTGTGTTTCTCCCACCTCCCATTCTCATCTGCCCACAATGTCACCCATCCCAAGCAGCAGGGCTGAAAATGCACAGTGCACTTTGATTCAGGGAACATACCTTTTTAGAGAGGTTTCTCAGAGGAGACTTCACACAGTTGCCCATAATATGTTGAGGCTGCCTTTCCGGTGGACTTGGTTATAAAGGAACTGAAGCAATTGATCCCATTAAAGGTATTCCTTGGGAGCAAAGCAAGAAAGGCAGCACCAGGCAAATCCAAACAGCTACTGGCTGCTGGGGCTTTCCCTCCTCAGGGAGCTTTTTCTCTCTCTGCCTCTCTCTCTCCGTATTTTAGTTTATGTTCACTTTCTTGAAGAGATGAAGCAGGAAGGAGAGGGAGGGGAGAGAAACAGACAGAAAGAGAGGGAGAGAGAGGGAGAGAGAGAGTGAGTGAGAAGGGGGGAGAGAGGGAGGCGGATGTATAATCTACATCAGATTAATGTTCAAATCCCTCCCACCCCCCTCAATCTGCAGGCAAGATTGTTTCACTCATAGGAGAGGGCTGTTTCAGGGAGAATTAAAACATAGAGGCAATGCAAGAAGTGATTTCAGTGATGAGTTCCGTGAATCTAGCTAGTTTGGGTCCACACAGCCTCTGAACACTGCATCCCTACCCACCCCCCTTCTAACTCAGCTTTTCAATCACCACAGCACTAGGCTGGCCAGAAGGCAATCCACTTAGGGGCTTGGAGCAGACCACAGCTCATTTCAGAGCAGAAATGGACCATTCATCTGGGTGGGACCTGTTTCATCCTATAAATACCAGCAGACCCAGAAGCGTCTGACTTTTTTCCTGTCATGGTGGAAGCAAGCTTGGAGACAGCAGTCCTGGGACTCTACAACAATCTTAGCCCCAGAACAGTAATATTTAACCACAAGGGAGAGACCTTGAGCCAGTCTTGAAGTAAAGTTTTTCCAGCTTTCTGCAAGTAAAAATCAATTGGCAGTTTAACCCTCACAAGTCTGCCCAAAATGGGCTCACATCTGAATTGTAAATCTAAACAGCCTCAGGTTAGATAATGTGAATCAAAGAACTTTGATGTCAGATCCATCCATTCCTTTTGCAAGAGCCCAAGTCTTGGAATAAATAAGAGGCACCTGAACCTAGAACTGGCTCTAAACTTTGGACTTTATGCCTGTAGTATAGAATAATCTCTGAAAGAAAAGGGATGAGTCCCCAATATATTTTCTCCTGATCTCAGGCTGAGCATAAGAATATTCAGTCTGAAAAGATATTTAAATTGCTTAAAAGCCACATTATCACACTCAGACACAGGATCTGAGCAGGACAATGAATGCACCTTTAGCTATGAAGAGACAACAGCTGCAGCTCCACAGTGATAGGAAGTATGCAGAGCTACCTCCTTCAAATACCTTGGAGACCGGGATGACACTGATCTTACACCCTGTTATGCAGAAGGCTGGTTGGACACTCAGGTGTTGAGCTGAAAGATTTCACATCTTTGTTTGCAAGTGTGATTCCAAACAAAAGCTTCTACAAAGACCCACTCCATAGGCTGAGTACTTGCACCACATGCTTTTTGTGAAGGAGCCAACGACTCACTCTCCTGGCAGCTCTAGGATGGTAGGATAGAGAAGGATGAACTGTCAATGTCACAACAAAGCAGGGATTTTTCCTTCCACCCTGATGGTGCTGTGGCAAATTAAGTATGATTCTAAGGTGACTCAACAGTTGCTTTAGAGCTTAGTGGCTTCTGAGGCCACCTAAGAAGATGAGTTTAGGAGTCCAAGAATGACAGAAGTCCACAGCTTCTCCAGTTACAGACAGAAGTGCATGGCCATAGGGAATGGTGTTTCTTGCTCTTCTTTGTACTAATGGCTTCCCAAGGGCAAAGGCAGTGGGACAGCCTCCTCTCAGATTCCCTCAATGCCTTCTTCATTGACTGACGTGGGTAGGAGCTGCACAAAGGTCCACAGGCCCTCCAAAACAAGAAGCTGCAGTAGGAGATGCTGGAAGACACTCCTTGTCTGCCCCTTGTACCCAGGGCTGACTGAGAGGGGGACAGGGGGGAAGATCTCCATAACAGAGTTCACCCATGCTAGGCTGGGAAACAAAACTCTTCCTGAGCTGAGCTTGTCTCCTGCTGTCACAGGAGATGCTGAGGAAAAATACAGTCACTCCCTGGGGGCTGTGCCAGCCCTGGGCCTTGCAATGGGGGACTTTGCAGGAGGATGCTGAAACTCTCAGCTGCTCTCAGGCTTCCATCTTTAGCCCTGTTTTTCTTTCCCCTCTTAAAGCAGCTAATGAGAGGCTGATCTACCCTCTGACAAAGTGCCAGTCATTAATAATGTCCTCTGTCAGCTGGAGCCATTCCCCAGGCTCCTTGTTTATTGACGAAGTGCTTGTCTCCCTTGAGCAGAAGCTGCCACACAGCGAGTGAGGCGCCTGGGCTCCTTCCCGAGACAAACGACTTCAATTCCAGAGCAGAGAGGAGAGAGAATTGCCTTTCTGCTGCTAATGAATCTCTCCCTGACAGGAAGCACGGAGGCCAGGAATGCCCTGCAACTGAGAAGTGCCATCTCCCACATTGTCCCAGAGAGAAGAAGGGAAAATAAAGGGAGTCAGATATCTCCTGCCAGAAAAATCCACCACAGTTCCCAGACTACTGCAGGACAGCTTTGGAATACAGCTGTGGAATGTGTCTCACTGAGCTCTAAAAGCTCTCAGCAAGATGGTCACCACTTGTACCAGAGCATTCAGAGCCAGCCACCCGTGGCACATCGCTGTGTTTGCCTACTCTCCAGCTTTTCTTCCCTGCAGTTACAGGCAGTTGTAGGAAACAGGCAGGGCAGAGTGAGAGGGCTGAGACATGCTGCCAGGCTTGGCAGGGAGTTTGCAATCCAGGAAGGGAAGAGAGAATGGGAGCCCACGTGCACCTGGTTTGTAGTCACAATCCTTCAACTCTGTAAGAACTCTAGTGGATCTGTAAGAGGCCCAAGAGGTGCGACCATAAACAATTTTTTTATCTCCTTCTTTACCCTGACTCTCTTAAGAGCAACTGGGCAGGACACCACAATCTAAGAGACAGTCCCTGCTGAGCTCTGACGAGGAAAATCTCTCTACAGTGGGAACTTGTTCCCATCACCACCACAGGTAGCTTAGACATAGGCAGGAAAGTGGAGTTGTCAAAAAGGTCATTAGAAGATTAGGTTAGAAGGAACATATTTTCTCCCTTCCTCCAACTGAGGCTGCTGTAAGAGAACAGGATGCTGAGAATAAGTGTGTCAGAAACATTTCTGTGTAGGTGCTGATCTGTGGGTATGCCTATATCTGGGGTAGTCAGTATGCATGTGGGAGGGCTGCACATGCATGTATACTGGTTTTCCCACACTGTTCTTTGTGGCAATCACACTGTTCTTTTAAGGTCTGTGTCTCTGTTGTAAACTTTCTAAAAATCTGTAAGAACTTTGGGAAATGCAAGTCTTGCTGCTGTTCATGTATCCCTCTCTTTTTCCTGAGGTCCAAGGTGGAGAGCAGAGACCTCAGGGAATGCAGCTTGGCACAGAGCAAGGTCTCAGCTCACAGGGAGGAAGCACTTGGCACACTGACTGACCTGAGCACAGGGGAGGGAGAAGGCTGGCTGACTTGGAACAAGGAATGATTTAGGTGGTTTAGTATGTCTGGATACTTCAAAAAGCAGCAGTGCTGTGCTTTGGGCTGGCACCTTTGGCAGAAATTCTCATTTCATAGGAAAATGTCTGAACTCCTCATAGCTAATCACTTGTCAGCTAGCAGAAGCTTTATCCAGTGGCAGCAAATATCCAACAGACACAACAGAAAGAACAAAATCAATCCAAAACATGTGATTGCTTATCAAACAGTAGCTTTGCATGGTAAAAATTTTCAGTGGAAGTATGGATTTGTATGGGGACTGTTCAGAAGCCAGGCCTGTTTCAGTGCACAGTCCTTCAAGAGCTGGAACATTACATCATTGTTCTCAACATAAATACTGTTACAGGGCAATGTCAGTAGGTAGTGGGTATTGTATAGTAAAGCAGGGAAAACTCTTTCCTAGTATCTTTTCACTTAAGTCTGTAGCTCTACCAAGAGCCCATTAAAAGCTTCAAACATTTAGTATATCAAAATACATCCCCTTACTTAATTTATCCTAGCAGGGCACGAATTTTTGGTGTACTGTTTCCTATCTCAGAGTTGAGAGTGCACATATGGACTAGCAGCTTTCAAATCTGCTTCCAATGACCCTTTATCTGGTGGCTATAGATCTATTCTTTACAAGAAACATAGTTTTACAGAAACTGTCTTGTTTACTGAATGACTTCAGATGAGGTAAGCATTGGGTTTAGGTAACATCTCCTGTTGCCAGTTCTGTCAAGGACCTCATTTTGAAGCTCCCAACCACTGGAACATGCACTGGCACTCTGAACTTCTGCAACTGATTTCCCTTTCTTCTTCTGCATCAGCTCCCAAGTGCTTTTGCTGCACATTGGGTTGTGTCTTCTAACCTCAAATGAACCTTGGATGGTTCCATATGCCAGTCAGACAAGTACAGGTCTGTCTCAAGGGGACACACCAGCAGGTATTGGTGGATGCAGTCCAGATTCTCATCTAGGGAGAGGAATTCTGCGGAGAGTTTGGGAACTTTCTTTGCTGTCAGCTGTTCCAGGAGGAAAGTGTTGCTGACTCATGCTGTGCATAATATTCTCCTCCATTAGAGCAATTGGATCATAATCAATCACAAACAACAGAATGTTTATTAAAAAGACCAAGGATATTTTCTATTCCTCTCAAGGTAACAAAGCCTGGACTGCCTGTCAACTTCTGTTTAGAACAGCTCTGTCTGTAAATAGCTGGCTTCCTTTTGCATTAGATGAAAATAGATGGGAACGTGCCTTCTGACACCTTCCCTGCAGATCTGATCCAAGTATTTTGCATTAGCCCAACTTCCAAGTTCCTACGCAGGAGATGCGTTGGCCAGAGCACAATGTACTGTGGATATTTGCTGATGATGATGCTAAAGATCATCAATGGGCTACAAAAAGACAAGTACAAACTTGACAGCTCAGCAGCTGCTGTGACAATTTGTCATGTATAAGGAGCACAGAGGTTGTTTAAAATAAACCTTATGTGGTTCCTTCTCTTTGCTTCAGAATATAGGAATTTTGTGCCACTCTGTCCAACTGTGACTATTGCAAAACCAGCTAATTCTGCCTGGCTCCCTCACCTCTTTGGAAATAAGAGGGACAGGGCATCACTGTTTAGTTGGTACACTGAGGTGCTACTGAAAATGTGGCTGATCATCAGATGAACAGAGGCCTGGAAACCAATATAAGCAAATACTCCGAACCATCCCTGCAGCATTACATGAGATTTGCCACACTAAAACTGTGATCTGCCTCACTTCTAATTTGAGTAAGGATCTGACAGCACCTTTAAAAGGGCCAAACTGTGTATCCCAGGTCTTTGGCTATATCTCAACACAGCTGGTCCCAAAGTATCTAAACCCTTTGTCTTTTATTTCAGCAGCACCATCGGGGTTGCTGGTGGTTTTCTGCTTCCTGCCTTCAGTTGTTGCGACATAATCCTGTATGTTACACCATTGCCCGTTTCCTTCCAAGAGCAGAGAATGTATTTTGCCTGAGTGCAATGAAACAATGCTGTGTATTCCTTTCAAAGATGGTTGCAAGATTCAAAGTACTCTAGGGGAGGAATGGGTGGAAGAAATAGTAGAATATTGCTAATGTCTTCATTCATGAATAGGATTGAGTTCATGGTCTTATGCTGGTGCAGAAAGCTACTAAAAATCTAAATATGACTATAGCTAGGACAGTTCTTTATTTTTAAGTGGAGTGGGGCATTCAATGGAAATTTGAGGATTACTCAGGTTCATGGACACTGCTGCTGCTCTCTAAGGTCACAGGAATGTCAGAGAATTATTGAAAGGGAGCCCAAAGTTAGCTAGGCGTCTTTTACTGAATGCACACCATATAGCTGCTTGTTATTGGAAATCAATACCACTCATGGACTCATCAGGGAAAAACAGTTACTGAAGCTGGAATGCTACAAAGAATCACAGCTAATTCAGCTGACAACCTGCAACCCAGCCACTACATCTAAAGCTAAACTTCCCTGACATTGTGTTGAAACCCAGGATTGTATGAAACAAAAATCAAGGTGGTAAAGCTTAACAAAATAGACAGTGGACTTATATAAATTATGATTAATTTATCACTGATTTTTTTTTCTCTCCAAAGATAAGCTGAATCTAACCAGAAGGTTTGTGTATTTCAGTGCATTAGATCATACTGCTGTATATTTCATGAAGAGAATATTTAATGAATGTTCTTTGAGCTTGGTTTTATTTTGATGTCTTTCTATAGCCTTTTAAAACAGATTTGTTTAAAAAGTAAATCACTGGCAAAGATTAATGTTTGCTGGCAGACCCACTGCAGGCAGGAGGTTTATCCATTGCCCCTTAGTGATTCTGTACGTCTGGCTCACATCCCTCAAGCTCTTTACAAGCAATAAATGTGATGAACTTTTCTCCAAGCTGAGCAAGGGGGGAACTGAGTGGGTATGCTCAAGTGGAACAATGTTTCTCTGAGTCCGTTACATATAAAAACATGAGACATACCTTGGGAGGTGTGGCGGGTGTCAGCAGGCAGGTGTGCACACAAACGCCGAGCGATGCTTTAAGCACAGGAATGCATAAGCGTGTACAGAGGTGGTTGTGTAGCCACACAGAAGATTTAGCAGAGGCTGCACGAGCAGGCTGTGTGTACATAGACAAGACACGTATATGAAGGCTTTTTATGTCAATCTACATGCATGGACATGGGCTGTGGCAATTCATGCAGGGATAGAAGCACAGAAACCGTACGGGCCCCACGCAGGTATCCGGACCCCTGTGAACACGCAGTTGAGAGCGGCTGTCCCCAGGTCTGACACACTCACCGGGCGGCCCAGGACAGGGCATGCCCCGGAGCCCAGAGCGCGGCGGGTCCGTGTCAAGGCGGCTCCGCCGGGCGGGGAAGGGCCCCGGGCGGAGGCGGCCGGGCCGCGCGGGGGCGCGCCGGGGCCGCCGGAGCCCCGCTGTCCCGGAGCCCCGCTGTCCCGGAGCCCCGCGGCAGATTGCGTTCTTAGGGACCCTTTTGGGGCCAGTATAAGCCTCCAGAGGTGCCATAAAACACGGAGGAAAAGTCGGTGCAGGATACAGCATTTCTCCGGTTTTTTTCTGCCTCCTGTGCACCCACACCCCGTACTCCAGGCGAGCCAAGACCGTGCCACGGGACTAACATCACTTCGGCGATCACTCATGCTAAGTTAGAAGTCTGCTCATCCCAAATTACTTTCCGATTTAACAGTGTTAACGAGCAGTTTAGTTAGAGACTGCCTCAGTTTATCACGAGCCCCGACATGCCACTGCTTCACCTTCCTTACACGCACAACAATGCACATGAGCACCTGGAAACCCAGACCTTTCACCTTCACCTCACCACCCCACAGCGTGACACATCAAAGTTTCCATTGCTGGCGCCACTGCTCCAGAGCAGCCCAACGCGGTGCTGCCTCCCTCGCTAATACACAGAGCCAGCTGAAAACTTCCATTACTGAGCCAGGAGCCAGTACCCTGGCAGGACTGGCCAGGGCTTCCTAGTTCTCCACGGCTGGATCTCCAAGAATGAACCTGATGCAGTGACTGCTCTTAGGCAAAACGCCCATTAGAATCAGCTGAAGCCAAAGGCATTGGAAGGAACAAAGTCATCTGGCAGACGAGAAGACCAGAAAGGTGACAGGCTGGACAAGACACCTTTGCCCTACACGCTCTCGGCTGGTCAGAGGAGAATGTTCTTAACACATGCTTTACACACAGGCAGCCTCCTGCCCCAAAATGGGGCCACTACTGTCATCCCAGTTTGCTGTAAGGTCCATTAAAACCTGTTAAGAACTAAAGCTCAAGAATAAAGGGGACGGAGCAGGACAAGAAAAGGAAAATTTCACAGGAAATGCAGAAAGATTCCTTCCCTATTTTAATGGTAATGTGGACACTGACATTAAATCAGGAATGGGAGATGGTGTAGGAGAGTCTTTAAACTCCCTGTACAAATAGAAATACAAAAGCTCCTTTGGCCGCAGTGCTAACAGCAGAACCCTGTAAATATTTCATGATTCTCTAAGGCAATTGTTTGACCCCTTTGATCCCCATGCTATCAGAGGCAATTGACAGAAAACTGTTGGGGAATCACTTCACTGAAAAATTTAACAGTCAGGTAGGGTGTGAAAGCTAAACGGCTCTGAAAACGTTCAGGTCTCACATGGCAGGATCGCTTACAAATTAATATTGCATAGCAAATGTCCAGAAAAAGCTCTTCCTGAAGGTGCCAGCTAGGCCAGCGCTGAGGCATAGGAGGAATGAAGCAATGAGAACGGTGGCAGTCTGTGCCGCAGTGCCCATACAGAGCTGTGGTGAGCCAGGTGCCAAGCGGCTGCTGCACCGTAGGCACTGCAGCCACATCACCGCTGCCCCAGGAATGCCACAAAACTTGCACTGCGGTCCTGCTGCCACCGCACTGCTGTCCCGGTCTCTGTGCTGCTGTTGCCACTGTTGTCACATTTCTAAACTGTGTCTTGCTGCCAGGCTGCCACCTCACCGCCACCTCAGCTGCTGAGGGGTCACCACTCCTGTTGGTGAACTGTGATCTGTAGCCACGCTAGAGACACTACAGGACCCTCATGCTCCTCTTCTCTGCAGGGGTAATAAGCATGTTCTGTTATGCTTCACAGCACACTTTTGTCACTTGTCGAGTCAAACACTTTCCTATCAGGTCAAAATCATATGAAACATCCTCCTCACGTTCCCTTTTCTTGCCACTTTCCCACTTGCTGCATTATCATACACACATCCTTTGCCAACTACACTCGTGAGTCACAGCACTGTTCTCGCACTGCACTGAGCTCCTGCCACTGCAGGGCCGCTTTAAAACACTGCTGTCCCACTGTCCCGCACAAAACTAGCCCATACTCACACTGCACTGTCACCAGGTAAGTCTGTGGCGTTGTCCTCTTGCTAACTCACAGCCGTGCTCCCAAAACTGTGGCATGGTGGTAATACTTCACTTGCTGCCTTCTGCTACAGTGGGATGGTGCTGTCAGATCAGCGCAGCCCTTTGCAAATACCACACCAGAAGTGATCACTGCTGTGCAGAATGGCTCTTGTCTGGAATATTGTATTACTGCATCAGCATACTGCTAAACTCTTCTGTCAGGCTACAACACTCCATAATTATCATGCCCGTGCACTGCCAAACTCCTTCCACATGGCACCAGTATCACATCTCTGCTCTGCCCCAGGATTGCGTTACCACACCACTGCATTGTCAGTGCTGTGTTCTCCAGGCACTCAGAGCTGCACGCGCTGCATCCCAACCCAGCATAAAGCCCACAGCAGAGTGCTCTTCTGCAACTGCCGTGCCGAGCCAGAGTGCAAACATGTCATTAGGCTAAGATGACATCGTGGCTTATACTTCATGCATCATTACACTACCCTACTTTTGTTAATTCATGTACCACTCAATTACAAAATGGTAAAATATCCTAAAAGAGTATTACTGCTTAATGGGATTAGAACATCACTGTACCAATATAGCATAAGCCTAATTAATAAAATATCACTGCATCCTGTATCCTGGCAGTATCTTAGCATTCTCCTGGAGTACACACCCACAGTGCACTATATTGCTGTGCTGGTTATATAAACACGGCACTTCTTCCTTCACTCTGTCTTTTTTTCTGCACAGCTACAAATCTGTCTCCCTCAGACACAACCCTCTAGTCCTGAACTGCTCCTTTTTGCTGTTACTGCAATAATGACATTCTCCATGGAGTCATCCCTGCAATCTTTTCTGTGTATCTGATTGTACCACAGAAGTGTCTGCATCTGCGACCACATCGCTGCACCACCATGGAACAGGGTGATGATGTTCCACATCTGTAGAGCTGGAACAAGATATACTGGTGCTGCTGGACCACAGTGCTCTGCTGCTGAGATATGCATCACTGTGCTCCTCTCCTATGTACTACAAAATTACTGTTTTAACTGTTTCACAGTGGGTTCTGTGGGCTAGAAAGAAGTGCTCATATTCAATGAATTATCTGCTGAGCTGTTGCCGTCTTCTAATCACAATGTGGAGCAGATTGGTGTTACAGCACCTGCAGCCTCAGACTGCAACCCTGGACATATCTGCACCTATGACCCTGCCACAGCCCAGGCTGCAGCCTGGGCTCTTGCAGGTGTAAGTCCTTGCCTGTCTCAAACCTTCACACACATTTTTACATAATGCTGGTCATTTATTTCTTCATTCACAGAAACAAAATTTGTATCATTTTGTACCATGACAGAATTTCCAAACATCTTACCCCTGGGCCTTTACTCAACCCAGGATTTTAATATGACTACCAAAAAAAAAAAAAAAGAAAAAAAGAAAAAAAAAGAAAATAAAAAGACAAGGTTCACGTATCTCTTTCTGTAACCAGCTCTCTGTGTATCCTAAATTATAAAAAATTAAAGTTCCCCATCTTGCCCCTGTACAGGGGGATCTACTACAGCCAAGTCCTAAAATCTCCACTAAATTTTCATTCTGTCATAGTTACTTCAAAGAAAGCAAGCAAGAGATGAATACGGAGAGAAAATTGAATAAATAACACTACATTCCAAAAGAAAGATGCTGGTGTGTGTTTGTGTGTGTGTGTGTAAGCACTGGTACAATGTACTCAGTGAAAAAGTGAAAATTATAATTGTATCTCCCTCATTTCAAAAAAAAAGGACATTTTTCAACACCACAGATAGATTTTGCTGCATTTACAGCTTTCAGAAGTGTCTTTTGACACTAGAATGCGGGCAGCAGAGCAGGTAAAACAAAGATGCTGTTCAGGTAAGGGCTGAGTTCAAAATCAGAGGGGTTTCTGTGAGTGGGAGACCTGGCATGGATTTGTTTGTATTTCTGACACTTTGGGGACATACAGCTCCATAGACTTAAAATCTCTTCTTGGATACATCTTCACTTCACTCAAAACTGCAGCATAAGTCAGAGCCAAGACAACGCATTTCAAAGCCTGCTGCTGGAATATTGCTTTTTGTAACCTGGTTGAGCATCAATCTGCTGACCAGGTTCTTCCTTACTGTTACAATGAAATTTTAATCTAGGCTTTGGGTGCACCATTGGCTCAGGGAGGGTAATACTCATTTTGAGTTAAACACAGCCATAACATTCCTAAACAGCAGACTGTCAGTGAGGATGGAAAAGTGTTGTGCTTTGGAGAGAACAGATGTGCTTTGATTTTTATCTGGAGAAGTCAAGATAAAAAGAAATAGACAACACTCCCGTATTAAAATATGGATGTATCACCTCCTTCCACCCAATTACAATTTTTTTTCTAATTCTCTCCATAATTTCAGTCTGAATGGGCTCCCTGCAAAGCCTCCCAAACATGCATTAAAAAGAAAAGGAAAAAAAAAAAGGAAAGACAAGAAAGAAAAGACTCAACGATAACAAACTCCAGAAATTATAATTCTGGTTTAATCAATCATTTCCAGGGCTGGATGGAACTTAGCCACACAAGCTACTGGCTTATACCTATAATTGTGCTTCTGGAAGATTGCAGTTACATTAATCTTCCCAGAGATTACATTTTCCAGTAACATCCCTAGATGTCTCTAAAAGAAAATTTCAAGCTAGTCTCCCTCTGCCTTTTCATTTTTAGAGGGTAACCCTGTTGGGTAATTTCACTATCAAAAGCAGCTAAAAGCGACAGCTTTGTACCAAAAGAGCTTGCAAACACCAAAAGCATCTGTTCCATTCTAACACAGTGACTGGGAAGGCTTCAGAATTGGGTCAGGATTTTTTTTTTTTTGTTGTCCTCCCCACTACCTTCTCCTGACAGCTTCTGCCATCAGAAATTATTCATATGCTGATTGTACAGAAATGTACCATAAGGAGATGTAAACAAATACAGCAAGGCAAGGCGGGGAGCCAGAGAGATGGAATCTAATAAGTAAATAGCTTTTAAAAATCCGCTTCTCTGACTCTCACCCTCAGCAGGCAGAGCCACAACTTCCCCCGGCGACAGGGAAAGCACAGGAACTTCCCCCGTCAGCACCACCGAGAGCGCCCTCCGCAGCGCCCGGCGGGGCCGGCGGGCGCCGAGGGTTCTGACCCGCGCCCCGTCCCCGGCGCAGAGCCCTCCTCGGGGCCGACCCCGCAGCGCCCCGGCCGTGCCGCAGAGCCGGGAGAAGTTCGGCAGGGGCGGCCAGGAAGCAGTGCATTTACAGCTGCGGGCTGCGCCCGGGGGCGCGGGGGGCTCCGGAGCAAGGAGCCGAAGGTCCGAGAGCCGCAGGAGGAGGGGGCGCGGAGGGAAAGCGAGTGGGAAGAGAGGGGAGGTGGGGGGGTGGCGAGGGGCCCTTTGCCCCTTACCTGGCCAAAGACCGAGCTGAGCATGGGGTGCAGCTGCTGGATGAGGGGATCCGCTTCCACTGACCGGTCGCTGCCGCTGGACTTGGTGGAGCACTTGCTGCTGGATTTGGACAGAGGTGAAGCGCCTTCCGAGAGCTTCAGGGACTCTCTGCTGGACCTCTGCCTGTGACTGAAGAAAAAGTCCTCCTCTGCCTCCTCCCCATCCCTGTCTGAGAGCTGATGCTGGTCCTGGGGGTGACCGTGGCTGGCGTGCGGCGGGAGGTGTTGATGCTGCCTGGATGTCCGCACCGGTTCCTTGCCGCTGCCTTTCCTTGGACCTCCTTCCGCCGGCTCGGGCTGGCTCTCCCCCCGTCCATGTGACAGCTTCCCCGCGCCCCTCGCTCCATCCTCCCAGGCGCCCGGGTGGCAGAGCGGCCTGCGGGCACTGGGCTCCCCGGGGAGCTGCTCCTGGCTCAGCTCCCTCCCCATTTGCCCGCCTTGTCCTTTGCCGTCCCGGACGCGGCTGCCGCGGGGCTGAGGTTGGCCGCCTGTCGCCCGCCGACTCCCCGCCGCCTTCAGCAGAGAAGTGCGGGACTCGCTCTTCGCCATGGAGGAGCCGCTCATCGCGGGGCCGCTAGAGCCGCATCCCCGGCCGGGCGGAGCGCTGCCGCTGCGGGCAGGGCTGCGGCGCGCTGCTCACGGCATGTCCTGCGGAGACCCGCTTAAATCCCGCACCGCGGCCCATGTGACAGCGCAGACAAAGGCCGCGGCAGGGGCGCTCCGGCGGGGGCTGGCGGGCACCGTCTCCCCCTCC
>NC_031784.1:10421020-10477081 GCF_001522545.3 Parus major | reverse complement strand
CCGGCGCTGCGGACGGCGAGGTTGGCGGCGTCCCGGGGGCGACGGTGGGGGAGGCCTGACTTCCTAAGCTCCAGAGGCTCCCAGAGCTGAGTGTCTCCCAGAGCAGAGCCGGGAAGGCGAGCACGCCTGCCCCGCGGGGTGACCCACCTGCCCACACGTGTGCCCCTCGGACAGTTCCTCCTCGCCGCAACCAGGGCCCAGCACGGTGTGGGGGTCGTGCCCCACCTGAGTGCTCCGCCTGTGTGCTCAGCCTACCGACACGGGGCCGTGGTGGACACTGCCCCACAGGTCAGCACCTATAGGTCTGATCACTGTAACACAGAGGATTCAAAGTCTTGATCCAGATTTCACAAAGTTCAGGAAAGGAGGCTGGGCTGTTGTGTTCCTGACATAGCTCACAGGAGAAGTTTTGATGCAGCCTTTGAAATGGACATAAAAGCTTTGCTAAGGGACATCATGCAAGGATATAAAAATGAAGGAGTTTGTACCTAAAAAGCCGATTACTTAACATCTTTGCAATCAAATACAGGTAATAATTAAGTGGCAACAGGTGGTTCAATAACGATATTCTGTTTAAAAACAGAAAGAGATAATGGCATCAAATCACACATATGTTTCTAATGGGGAAAGGTCCCAGTTGCTTCTTGCTCATCCTCAGACAGTGATCGTGCCTCACTGCCAGACTTGGATACCTCAGCAGTTTATCTACCCAGAAAGATGAAGGTGTGATTATCACATAATAAGCTTACTCATGCTCATTCTGCTCTTGCTGGCACATGCACAGCAGTTACTATGTGATGACAGTCTTCTCTGCAACAATCCAAGTGCAACTTCTCTGCAGCCTGGAGTCCCGTTGCAGCCACTACAGAAACGTGTGATGGTCAGGGCAAAGCTGCCTGGAAAGAGGAAGATGCTGCAGCCCTGGCTGAGCGTTGCTTCATGTCAGCTGTGCCATCAGCACCAGATGCACAGCAGCCACCTGCAGTTCCTGCCCAAGGTGCCCTCCATCCATGAAAGGCAGAGAGCAGAAGAGGCCGACCCCTCTGCCCCTTTCCCACTTAGGACACTTGGCACCAGCTATTGTGGTGGCTGAATGGGCTGTTGAAGGGGCTCATGGCAGGGACATTTGTCAACTTTCCACTCAAACCTGCAGTGTCATTTCAGCTCCTAATTATAGCCAAGGTACCTTCCGGGGTTTTGTTGTGGGCTTGTTTTTATTTCAGAACAGGCTGCTCCTGTTTGTTGTCAGCAGTGCAGAATCACTGCTCATGGCTGGATAATCATGACTCCTGGCTTTCCCAACTGCACCTGCATTGCTGGAGCCATGGCTGCTACAAGGATCCTTATGCCAGGAATCTCAGAGGTAGCAGGAGGCTGAAATGAATGTTTCTCAGTAGCTCCATGTCTTGGGAAGTTAATTCCATCAAGATGTAACATTCTAGCTTCTAGAGAAGCTGCTGTTTTTGGAGTTACAGCTGGTGCTGATGAGGCATTATTGTGAGGAAGTCCCACAGATGAGATTCCTCACTAGTCTGACTAACACTGTCCTCACTCTCCTTGGGGTCTTTTGAGCTATTCCTGAGGACTGTAGTTCCATTTCTGTCTACAGGTGGGTTGTAGCTCCTTGCCTCAATCAACTGAGCAATACAGAATTTGGAGCATATGCCTCATTAGTGAGAAGGGACTCACTAGTGCAGGTGTGATTCATCACTTTAGAGAGCACGTCAGGGATCAGGGCATGAAGCAGCTTGACTAACAGAGGCAATAACAATGCAGGCAAGGGCCACGTTACAGAACCGAGTAATAAAACAGCAGAGCAGCTGAAAATGTGTAATGGGACAGAGTGAGAGCACAAAGCAGAAACCTGGCTGTCCACAACACCTGTATCTGGGTTTCAGCTGGGAGCAAACCCTGGCTGTTGAGAGAATCTGGAGTACGTCCTCCCACAAATTCCTCATGGAGGTTCTTCGTGTATCTCTTTTTCTAGACAAATTAATCTTGGGATCCCAGTGGCTGCATAGCATCCACTGCATACTAAAGAGCTAGTTATTCTGGAGCCAAATGCCAGGGAACAACAGTGCCCCGCTGCAGAGAGAAGCACATTAATTCCAGCACAGCTGAGCAGCGAGATGTGCAGGGACATCTCTCCAGAGAGAGCGTGGCTCCTCTTCCATCTGGCAGCACAAAAGAGGACAGGCCTGAATCCTCAAGACATGAAGATTATGTTATGTAACATGCACGCTCACTGCTTCCCGAGACAGGGCTAAGTTAAACTATCCGTGTGATTCAGTCCAAGGCCAAGCCAGAGAGGAGCTGTGCTTCCCTCCCGAACCTGGGGGATTCTGGAGCAAGTGAGTAGCCTGAGGCTGGCGGGGGAAGGTAGATCCAATTCCAGCGTGCAATGACAAACAGCACTGCCTGCAAGTGTAAAATCGTGGCTTTCTGTAAGAGTGCTTAGCAAAAAGCATGCCCATAAGCAAATGCATGAGCATTTTTGGGGGAAGGGTTTGGTCAATTCTTTTTTATTTCACTTGTGCATAGAGAAAATTTTTTACAAAAATGGGAATACTGTCAAAACAAACAAGGGCTGCATTGCCTGCCCTGAATTCCATTTCAGTTAAAGGCCTAGAAAAGGAGTTTAAGAGTAAAATGTGTGAGCCCTGCCCGTAAAAAAAGTCTCCAGCAAGCAGTTGATGAGAAGGCACAAAATGTCTTTGACGTTTTGCAGCAGTTCTCTTGGTTCTAGATTTTTAGTCTTTATTATTTCTCTCACCTGCATTTTCAAGAACATAATCATCTAGGTATGGTATGATATCATACAAACAAATTGCTAAAGCAAAATAAATTCTAAGCTGCTCTGGGCTGAGAATCAGGATACTAATCAGGAATCTGTCCTGTAAAAGAAGATGAACTGCCTAGGCCTCATTTATTACTTTTCCCTTTCTCCTCCCTTGCTTTTAGAGGATTTAAGAAACACATCATATTTCAATAGTCATATAGATGCCAAGTGTTGGTCTTCAGGCATATTGTATTTGGACAGGCATGTGTCTCCTCCAGAGGAAGCAAAAGCACTGACAGCTGGGGATTCTGTTTGCTTGACGACTCGGTATTGCTCTTCAAGTTTTTCTCCACAGGAGAGGAATAATACTGACAATATCACAAAAGCATTATTGTTCCAGCTGTAATCCCTGTGCTCAAATCCATCCTTCAGGTTACTTGCATCCTGATTGCAAAGAGAAAACTTCCCTTTGTATTTGTCAGGACAGTGGCAGATAGATTGGATGTCATGTTTTCTATGGTCAAATAGCACTGAAGGTGGAAAGGCTGCAGTGTGATCCTGTAATAAGCCTACAGGAATGGGAAAGGAGGATGAAATGGAATGGATGGCAATGGAACAAAAATAACAGTCCACAAGAAAAATGGATGAATGACAGGAAAAACACTGTTGTACAAAAGCCACATGATGGAGAGATAAGGGGCAGAAAAAGTGTGTAGGGACAAAAGTGAAACTCCCTATACATTATAATGTAAATATACAGGACTGGCCAGAGAGCCAAGCTGTGGCCACAAAGCTTGCAGTGGGAAATGCAATCATCAGTGTGGAAGAGAGGAATTGTTTCCAAAGAGAAGCAGCAACTGTGATGCTTTGTGAGGGCACAGATCTGAGCTTGCCTCTACAGCTCCATGTTGCTGGCACATGAGAGGCCAGTCAGAGAAGGAGACATTTCACACAGAGATGATGCCCCAATCCTTTCTTAGCTTGTAAAAAGCAAATAGAAAGAAAAGAAAGAAGATGTAACAGAAATTCTGCTTTTCAATGGGACAGGTACTGGCTCCCTGAACTATTATGTGTGTCCTAACTTTAGCCAGACTCCTATAAAAGGATCCAACCTTCCCTACTTCAGGAATGTAACAAAAGTAAATAATTTTCCTGGAATTACTCCTCACCCTACCTCCTTCCTACACATCCTTTTTGAGTCTCAGTCTCAGTTCACACAGCTAGGAATGCAATTAATTAAGCTGATCTAGCTGGCTCAGCTTTGCAGTTGTAGAGCCCACGGCTGGCAAATGTCACCTATTTCACATCAGACATCTCTGTTGCCAAACTACAGTCAACTTCACAGTCACATCTTTGTAGAAAGCACTGCTGTGCAAGTGGAGGTGAACCACAAGGCAGGCAGGAAGCACATTAAAGGAGAGGTCTAAGTACAGGTTCCAGGAAAAAAACCCCAAACCTCTGAACATCACTGGAGCAAAACTGATGTGGTTTTAAAAGTGGCAGTAGTCTTTCTCTCTCCATTTAACACAGTCTTGAGGCATAAAATGATAATGTGATAAATAGTAAATAACAAAGGGATGCTCAATTGGTCAGTTTGTCTTTCGTTTACACTGAGAGCAGCAATTAACTTAGGAGGGAGAAAATTAAATCACTTCATTATTTTCCGCTTTTCAGAAGACCTGAGCAAAGCTCTTTGGTAAGAGCAAAGCTTTGCACAAACTCATGCAGATCTTTTACAAGCACAATAAACTACATACGTGATGGAGTCATCTCTTTCTGAAATGTGATCTGGACTGCAGGATTATGGCTGCTTTTCAGAGACAGGTGGACTCTTCAGCTTCATTTAAAAGGATCCCTTATTATCAGGTAAAAAGCCTGCTTTTTTTTTTTTTTTTTTCCTAACTAGGTACATTTAATCTTTGCCAGTTAAAAAAAAAAAGAAAAAAGGTTATTTATCAACTGTCTAAAGAATTAGTTCAGGGAATGGAAAGAGAGCAGCACTGAAGGCCAGATACTTGCAATTCAGGCTGAAAGTAGTTTAGGGACAAAGCTGAATAAATTGCTGTTTCTTGCTCATTGCCTGGAAGCCTGATCTCAGGCCAGTCTCCTGGCAAAGAAGACCTTTTGTATTTATTTTGGGAGAGGGATATTTTCCAGTGGGAAGAGTATTAAGGTGTATCAAGATTATCATACATCAGTCCCCATATTTTATTCTGCCACTTTTGATGCACCTGAGAAATCAGAATAAAAGTAGGCATTGCTTTCATCCTTTGACTCTTTCAACATCAAAAACTAAAATATGAGCTGGACAACTCAATATGTCATGGAACAACTCGGTTATACAACATAAACTCAGTTATACAACAAACAGGCAAGAGGAGTATGAAATAACTATAGCGAGTTGAAATTCATTTGGGATCAACTGGAGTGAATCACTCATTATCTCCAGGGCAGCTGTTCTCTCTCCATAGAGCTGCTCTCTCTCTCTCAAATTTTTTATTTAATGAACATTGATAACCAGCACAGTTATAAGTAGAATACAGCTCCAGGGAGAGACAGGGTTTGGCACATCTGGTTTATAACCAGAAAGAAAAGCTGTGACACAAGAAGCTGAGTTACAAAATGTGGTCGGGTTTGTTAGCAGCCAGTAGCCCCTTTCAGATAACAAATAGCCCTAGGATGCCACCTCGGAAGGACACCTTGTTTGAGCATCAGCTGAAACAGCTCCTCTGCACTCATGCTCACCTCCCTGCTGAACCAGCAGGCTTGTGGAGGGAGAGGAGCAAGATGCTGCTACCAGTGTCACTGGCACAGAAAACTAGACAAAGGCACTGAGAATTCCTTCTCTTTAAGGATATTTCTTTTTTCTTTTAACAATTAATAATTAATTTAATAAATAATCAATTTAATAGAAGAGCTGATGTCCTGAACAAAATTACAGCTTAGGTAGTATCATCCTGCCTAAATTACCTTTCCATTTCAAATAAAGTATTTTGTCAACTGTACAAAAAAGTTTGCTACAGAATGCTTTGTATTCCTCATTTCAGAGGGGTGCTATGTTTTGTTAGTGGATCTAACAGCATCTCATTAGTACAATTATCAAGTTACATTGAATAATGTTTTTATATTGAATAAGGTTTTTTGTAATTTCCAACAATTCCGTTAAACATTTCCAACATTCCTTTAAACAATTCCTTTAAGCATTCCTTAATGCTTCTAGAGATGCATTTCTATTCATAATTATTAAAGGATCAAATTAATTCATACAGAATAAATAGTTTTATCTGTGCAGTGGCAAAAATCAGCTTTGCAGTTTTCAGGCAGTCAACATACACCAGTGTGTAAGCAGGGAACTGCTGTCATAAGACAAGTTAATGAACACCCTGACTGGCCATGATTTTGCTTGAATCTGATAAATTTTGGTATTTCCCCCTTTCACCCTCAGTGAAGAGTTCCTACTGGGATTTCAGCTTTACTGTACTTTGGCTTAGTTCCTTTCCATGTGAAGCACAGGCAGTAACATCTGCTTTCCAAAGGGGTTCTCAGGCTTTTGGATTTAGTTCAGATGCAAAGGAGAAAGTGTTGCAGGCTTCTAAAAATCTTTCAACACAACATGTACAGAAGCTGGAGGAAACAGAAATTTGCCTCTGGATATGACTTCTAAATGCAAACTGTGGACATGTGCTGCTATGTTCTTTGTCTTTGAGTCAGGTTTTAAGGAGAAGTTAATATTCACTGTTTGAAGCTCAAGTTTACAGCTCTCTTTTAACTGCTTATTAATAAAATCAAACTGGTTTAAAACTGTGTTTCTTGCATTAGTTTACTGGAAAGGCTCTCACTTTGGGCTATCTTTACACTTTGGGCTTTGTTCAGTCTGAATAATATATGTCTGAACTGAATCAATCTTCTGAAAAAAATCTCCTTAAGTAAACATGAAGGGTTCATATTCTAAATATACCAGTTTTATTGTGAAGGCTCACTCCTAGTTTTTACTAAAAAATATAAACATTGTGAAGAGCTGGCAATTGCCTAAAATAGATAAATCAGTGTAAGAGGAAAGTGAATGATCATTTACAATTAATTAAAATCTTAAAAACAGTAATTCAAAAATTTATTATTGATTAGAAAAAATGTTTCTCTTTTATTTCTTTTCAGTGACTTTCTGGGATATCTACTGTCAGGAAACAGGTAGTTCCCAGTTTCCAGGTGCTCTTGTCTGTTTACCCAGCCTCGGAAAACCTAAGGCATAGTAGGATCTTATCAACACTGGCACTTTATGAAATGTCTTAATTACCTCAATTTTCTATAGCTTCTTTCACTTTCCAGATGATTTCAAGCTGCAAACAAGGTTCCCAGAAGATTTTATAGAGACTCTGCTCATGACACCACTTAAATATATACATGACAGCAAGTCATACTCTTTCTAATAATATCAAATATTTTAAAATATACATTGTCTGAGCTTAGACAGTTGAAACATATTGTTAATGGGTTTGTGCATTAAAGATGTGAGGACTAATGACAGACGAGACAGATCAAACAGAGGTTTTTCCTGACACTCCAGCTCTGAAGAACTCAAATGTGGATAAGACTGTTATGTAAGACAGGCTTTTGGATATCACTGAAGTGCTTTACAATTAAGTCTGAATATTAATAAAAGACTTAAACTGAAAACCTCCAGCTATTAGAAGGATTAGGACTTTGCAGTGGGCTAGGGGAATATATACAATGTCAAAGCCATTTTCTTGGTTGTGATCAAAGGCAGAAAAGGCTGTGGCAGAAACAACATCTTAGAAGAAGAGGAATAGAGCTGCAGCATCCCATAACAATACCGATGATTAATAATAACAATAATAACAGCAGCAGCAACTACTTGTGCAGAAGAAAAAAGACAAAACTTAGGAGTGGATCCTAGAGACTCTTGCTCAGCAATGTATCCTCTGACAGGAGATATCTGCACAAGAAGGGGAAAGCATCTGCTCATTTACACCCCTGTGGCTGTTCTGACTGTCCTGGGAAGAGCACATGAGAACAGAATTCCTGCTCGGTACCTTTGTCACTCAGTGCTGATGTCAGCTCTCCACAGCAGAGCAGCGGCCAAGAGAAATGTGTGTGGATGTTTACAGGGCTCAATGCTACATAAACAAACTGCGGCTTAATAGATTTATTTTCTGGAGATTGGTAATATTTTCAAAAACAGTATCTCAAGGAAGTGCCCTGAAGGGTATTTATCTTGACAGCCTGGGCCATTTCTCATGGGAACAATTGCTCTGATAGTTCCATTGTGTTCTACTGAAATATCAGATTGTAATACACTGTAATCAGGCAATAGTATTGGCTGCATTTTGAATATATTTCTTACAAGGTGTTCTCTCCTTGGAAGTACCTGGAGACTCTGCCAGTGTGTCATTCCCACACCATGACTTCTACTGCAGGGGCTGCCTGTAGCATGTTCCCTCCCAAGGCATAGCCTTGGCCACTCTTACTGTAAATGGTTCAGTTGCCCAGGCTCAGGAGCAGGGACATGGCAAAAGCCTTCATTGGGTTAAGCAGAGACAGCTGGAAATGCGTCACTAATAAGGAATAACTTTGAAAGCAGTTTGGGTGCAGAGGGATTAAGGAATGCCATATGGTATCAGGAATAAAAAGATGCCAAGCAGTGTAACTTCAACGGAAAAGAAGCTACCGAGATGTCCAGAAGAGCTGCAAGTCTGGAAATACAGAAGGAAATTGGGAAAATATAAACTGCATGTGTATGTGCTATGAACCCATGTTTATTTAAAAGCCATGTATGCCAGTAAAAAGGAAGACAATCAGAAGTTTTATTTTTCTTAATACTTAATTTTGACACATTTAAAATGTTTAAGGAGGTTCCAGTCAATTTTGGCAGTGAAAACTCCTTAGAAATCCATATACTTGATGAGATAGTGAACTTCATATAAAAATGGAATGTTAAGATTTATTCTCTTCAGGCAAAAAAAAAAAAAATAAATAAAGTGAAGCTAAAGAAAAGCATGTGCCTGGCTGATTCTTACCTTTTCAAAGATTACTAGGGGATGTCTCTCCCGAGAACTTTTCAGAAAATTCAGATTAAGGTCTGTCCTCTTAATAGGGAATTGATTCACCCTCAAATTTTTCAAAGTTGATAGAAGGTCAAAGAATCAGCCTCTGGCAGTCATTCAGTCCAGAATTAAGTGCAAGTCAGATCTAAACTCCATGAAAACATAAAATATGCCATACAAGAGATCTGTGAGATGTAAGCTCAAAGCTCAAATCATGGAGAACCACACATGGTCTATGATAACTGGGATGGACTGAGAAAATATTTGGCATGCAGAAGAAGCAGAAGCCAGAAATGTCATGGATCAGCTTTGCACATTTTGCCAGTAGCAGCAGAGCTTGCACAAAACAAAGGACAAGACCTCTGCAGTGCCACCTCCAGTGAACTGTTCATAGGGGAAAGCTCAGTGTCACAGTGGGAAATGAATATGCTGTCAGCTTTAAAGGAAATAAAACATTTATTACATTGGGCAATGGCACATGAGTACCATGCTAGATGCAGTCTTACATGCAATTAAAAAAATAAAACAACAAATAGAGCAAGAGATATCCAGGCAAAATTCAGAGATGACACTGATAGGCCTGTCGCTATTAAAGGGTTATAGAGATAAGATAAATGAGTAAATAGGAGACTGAAAAACATTTGGAGTAGTGGCAAGAGTATTGTTTAGTGTGCCAGAGGCACAACAAGCCCTAGACTTGAGCCAATGGCAGCACAGGGAGGAAAGTTGGTACAACATGGAATGAAAAGCTTGATACTGATTTTCCAGCTGAAATACACCAGTTGTATCTCTCAGACATTCCAGTGATGGAAAGGTTTATTGGTCTCAGTCACTAATTAAAAAAGACAAGTGACAGAGGAAACCCAACATGCTGCTTTCTCAGCACTGACACCATATTCTGTCACTGTGGATACCTTCCAGTTTCCATTATCCTCACTTCAACGATGCGGTGGAAATTAGTATTAAAATGAGTTATCATTTATTGGCAAATCTTGTTGATAAAACTGTTGCAGTCAGATGCTAATATGTATTTAATATCAGATATTTTGATGTGAGGCAAATAAATCCAAATTACAATGAATTCAAATTCTGTCAATTAGATTTATTTCTTTTTTGCAGTCTAAAGTTACGCAAAATGAGACTTGCCTGTACCATTGCTGTAACAATTAGCTGAAGCTTTCAGGCCAGTAGTATCTATTGGTTCATAAATTAGTGTCCTCTTCTACCTAACAGACTTTGCATCATTCTACTAATGAAGTTCCAAAGTTCATTACCACTTCAATTTATTATCACTGGCTTGAAATCTTGAGGATTATTGACAAAATTGAAATAAAAATACAATTACAGGCAAGACTGTATTAACTAGATAAATCATTCCTTGAAGAACTATTACTGTATTTACAACTAAGACTTCAACACATTCTTTATGTATAATTTTGGGTATTTATAATGTAAAATAATAGTCTCTGATGCAACATATTAGAAAGCTGCACTAATAAAATAGGGCTTCTCACCTATAGACAATGTATTTAACAAAATAAAAAATTAGAATTAGAACACTTATACTGAAAAAAACTAAAGTTGGAGGAACTGGGGGTTTGAAATAATATAAAGAGATAGATAAAAAGGAACAAACTCACAAGTTACACCTTGTAGTTCCCAGATCCACCAGCTTTACAAACATGGCACAGCACCTATCATCATTTATGATGATCAGTAACTCTAAACAAACACTCACAGGAGGCTGTGAACAGAGGAGGTTGTCCTAGAAGATGGGCATATGCTGTAGTGAAACACAGAATACATTTCCAACTCCAGGAACAAGATTTGTGCCTTGACTGACAAAGTGACAGCTTGGGAGCAGTTATAATAAGTTGAAACAACTTAATCTAGATATGGTATCACCCAGTGGGCTTAGCACCCTAACAACAGTAGTTTTATACATTGGCAGACATCATCGATTTTTGCCACACTCTAAATTCTTCAGAGAATAATGAGGATATTTAGCTCTTATTAGTTATAAATCCTTATTAGAGCTGTGTATCATAGAGTGATTTTTTTGTAAATTTTGATTATGATTATGGTGATGATGATCTGGTTTGAACAGAAGGGTGAGATACTAAGCATTTAAATTGTTTAGACTCCCAGACACAGGAACTCTGTGGAAGAAGCCCAGCAGAAACACATGGCCATTGAGCAGCTGAAATTCTGACTGATTACTGAATGTTATGCAAGCAGAGCCCCTGCACAGCTCCCTGCAGTGATTTCTGCTGGCAAGAGAGCCTGGAAATTGTAATAAAAAGCAACACTTGTCCATTACAATGGCAGTAGGGTGAATTGTACACATGTGCAAACAAGAACAATGTCAGTGCAAAACACTACTGATTACCCAGATAACACTTCAGTCACTAACCCCATCCCTCAGCCTGTGGTGTTGTCTCACTCCCAGTGAAAGCTGGGGACTGTGGAAGTTTTCCCACAGTTATTACCCCCAATCCAGTGCTATTCCTGGAAGCGCAGTATGGTCATATTATCTGAATCCCCACTTGCTGCAGAAACACTGATCTGGAACATTGCATCCTGTACCCCTTGGAACAGCAAATGTTTTACAGGTCCTCCTGTGACCCAAGAGCCAGGAGGACAGCATGGGAGGAATCATCAGCAAGAAAGCCCTTAATGAAGAAATGAAATAGGTCTCCCTTGGAGAGGAGGCTTACTGGAGTGTAACGAAAACAAGCCCCATCCCTCCTCCCCTGTGCGCACATACACACACCCTAGAGGCTTTTGCAAAGCCACAGGAACGGAAATAATTTTGTTTGAATCCATCAAGCATTAAAATCCGTTCGCTGAGGGATTGAAGTGAAAAATGAGCTGGAGACAGGAATTAGAAGCTCACCGCCTGGGCTGTCAAAAGGGATTTTCCCCAGATAGAAAACAAGCAATTGGAAATGCAGGGAAGTAAATCCTTTCAGGCTCTGACATGTATGCACACTCTTGGTTTTCATTCCCAGCCCTCTTGGTTCTGGGTTCATGAAGCCAAACCTGAACAGAACTCCTTGTGTACTCTCTGGTCAAATTGACCATCCTTGGGATCCCCTTCCAGTGGTCTACTCAAGAATGTTGCAAGCCTCAGGCCAAGTGGAGTGATGAGATGCCCAGGGGAGCCAGCTGCACTTCCATACTCATGTACTCATGGCTACCTAAAGTGCCAAGGGAAGACAGGGCAGCTGCTAAAAGGATAAATCAATGCCTCTAAGAACCATTTTATCTACTGTGTAAAATTTACTGAAGACAAGGAGAAAAGTTGACATTTTAGTTATAATCACTTATGAGTTATAAGCACCTTAATTTGCCCTTCCAAAAAAACCCCAAAAAATGCTGCACCTCATATCACTGAAATATGGTCTCTTTTTCTCTGGTATGAATATCTCTGCACCAGTTACATTTTGTTGATGTTTCAGAGGTTTATTTGCAATCGTAAAAGCCAAATGTCTGCTTTCCCCAAGATGAAACAGACATTACAGAAAATAATGTGGCAGCTAGGAAGGGTTTGGGCCACTGTGCAGAGGCAACCTCCAGTCCATGACATGAGGTGCATGTCACGAGGTACATGTCACATTCACATATCTCTGCAGTCATACAGCTAGACTGTGAAAAATAATCATTGCAGCACTGTTTGGTTTATGTAAGGTAGACTTCCCCTTTCACTGGTTGCCAAAGCTGAAGGCAAGAACTCTTTATAGCAAAGCTTCTGTATGAAGATACACATAATGAAGAAAATCAAAACAATCCCTCTAAAAACACTACTACAGCATTGGGTCCATAACACAGGGATGTAGGGCAGACAAAAAGACACCACCAAGGAAACCCATATGGATCTACCAAATGTCCTTAACACAGGGTGTTTACACTGCTCAAACTGTGCAACAGCTGCACACTGCTGAGCCAATTGTCTACTGAATGAAGAACAGAGAGGAAGAAAGAAGTAAAGAGGGAAAAAAGAGAAGATGAAGGGCCAGATATGCAGCATTTAAATTATGGGAAGAAGAAACAGACTGGAGACAAGGAACCATCTAACCCCAGCCCACTTCCAGACATGCATACAAATTGGTTTAAGAATAGGACAGAGGTAGAAAAAGGACAACAGGATCCCTGGTGCTTTGTGGCTTTGAATTCAAAAGCCAGTTAAGACAACAGACAACTGAAAGAAGTTTAATTTGACATAAAATTTTTATGCGTGCTAATATGCTTCAAGATAAAGTCCAGAGTTACCTAGATACAAAGACATATGTGTTTGCAGTAAATATTTTCTTTAACACATGCTGTCCTCTACTGTTGTGTAAAATGCTTTCCTATTGTGCTGTGACTCTGATAATAACACCA
Organism: Parus major; assembly: GCF_001522545.3. Classification (NCBI taxonomy): domain Eukaryota; kingdom Metazoa; phylum Chordata; class Aves; order Passeriformes; family Paridae; genus Parus; species Parus major. The sequence continues at coordinate 10,463,857 of NC_031784.1, read as the reverse complement.
CCACTTAGGTGGTGTTTCATTGCTATAGATCCCACTGTGCTTAACCCAGGAGATATCATTATCTCTGTTTCACACGTGGAGTCATGGAAGCACCTAAAGATTAAATGAGTCCACAGCAAGATCAGAAAACCAACTGCAGTTTTATAGCGTTAACTTGTATACAAGAGAAACCTCAGGAGGTTCAAATGGGATTTGCTGACAGCATAAAGCCTGTTTGAAAACACCCATGACAAGAGTTCATCTTAATGGTGAGCCAAGGATAAACATGGACAAAGAAAAGATAGAGGTGATAATGCAATGGCCATGAGTCAGAAAGAATCAACAAGTGTCAGCTTCGAAGCTACAGTAGAAAGAGTTTGTGTTTTGTTCACACTGATAATATTCACAGTTGTCTCCCTGCTCTTGGAGAAGCTGATGAGTTGTCACCAGAATCTTGCACCAGGACCACAACACCCAGACAGCTGAGCAAAAGACTTGGAAAAGATGCTGGCTGAAGTCAGCTAGTGGCTGTGTGGCTCTAGGGACAATATTGGGGTGAGGGTTGATCTGTATCTGAGAAGTCTTACGTGCCATCCCCATTCCTGTCCCCTTCCTGCTGAAGATGCTGCTGCACTGAACCTGAAAGGTCTGGTTATAAATAGCTTCTCCCTGCAGCTCCTCAACGAGCCACTGAGGCGGAATGAGTCATCTCTGCCAGCTCCGTGCCCCCCCCCCCCCCAAAATGACTGCGTCAGGTTGGGAGCGTGGCTGCCAAACACAGTGGTACACACTGTTCTCTCTCAAAGGGCAGTGGCCTTGGGGGACAGGGACACTAAACAATCCAGATCTACTCATTACTCATAAGCACCCAAAAGCCACATCGCTTTGTGAATAATGTAACATCCATCAAGAAGGCTTAGAAACATACACTGTCACTTCAACCCCCTCTGTCTACACCATTATCCACACCACTCTGGTTTTCAACTGGAGCTCGTAGCCCATTAATTGGTTTGTTATAGAAATGATTGGGCAGATCTCTGAGAGTGAACCTCCCATTCTGCTTACAAAGAACTTTGCTCTGAACAAGATTTGGTGACATTGTTCAGCAATTGGGCTCACATCAAGCAAGTGAGCTGACAAACCCTCACCTCTAGGTGAGGTGTGCTACTAGGCACATGACAGTATTTCCTATGATAAAATAACATGAGAATTTTAACAAAAAAGTCATATTTGCTTATTCCATTATAAGATAAATTAACCCAGCTGATAGACAGCTGTATCACTCTGCAGGAAAACAGAGTGTGATTGGTGTGATTTCCTGACCTTGCATAGGACACCAGGTGCCCAGAGTAAAGAAATTCTCATGATTATCTGTTTGTTCATGTTGACCTTATTCAGAGGCAGACGGAGCTCTCCTGAAACATGTTCTTTCTCAAACCTAAGACAGATGTTCCATGAATTTTAGGATAAACACCTATGTAAGTAAGTAAAGCACAGGTCCTAGCCAAGAAAATCACACTCATTTGCTGTGCTTAGCAGAGTCTGTAGGGGTTGGGCATAAATACTTAACAGTGGGGGAAATAATTTAAACCAATACTGGGTTAAAAGGAAGCAAAAGAAAATCAGGAAAGGAGGAAAACACAAAGTCAATGCTAAAGAAGAACATAAGCAGGGTCCCAAAGTCAGTATTACCATTCTTAAAAAAAAAAAAAAAAAAAAAAAAAAAGCACCAGAAAGCAAGATTTGGATACAGAACCTGTATTTCTTCCACGTGGAGAGTTTAAGACAATGTGATCAGTGATTCTGGTATGTTTTCCACAAACTAAGTTTAATGGCTGTATCCTGTTTGCTCACTCAAGCATTGCGTGAGAAAGCAAGCTTTGGACAACAGCACATGCAATTAACATAATTGAACAGTTCAGTTAAAGTCAAACCTTTGCAAGCTTTTCAAGCAGAATTTTGAAAAATAAAATTAACAAATAGCTGTTATTTGAACTGAAAAGAAGTAAGGGCGATGAAAATCCACACAAACAGAATAAACAGAGCAATGTACTTCAGTTCTCTCCATTTGCCAGCATCCAGTGGTGATGAGAAGAGCAATATTCCCCCGCCCTGTGGCCCCTGCCAGTGGTCCCCAGCACTGCACTGTGGTGCCAGAAGGTAAGTCTGCTTACAGGTCATGCTGTGATGCAAACAATGACAGAGCTTGGCAGACTTTTTGTTACCAGCTGAGATGATAACAGTGCTCTCTCAACAGAGGCAGAGGATGATGCAGCTTTACATGAGCTGCCCCTTCATTTTCCCTCCAGTTTATAATACATCATCAAACCAACAAGGTACATTCTGTTAAAAGTTAATGACTTTGTTCTGATAGAGTTTTAAAACAGACCTACTTTGGAATTTTATAGGTTCATCATGTGCAGCTTCATCATTTTTATATTCGTGTCAGGGAATATTTTATCTTTGGTGATTTTTTTTCCTAAACAGAAGTTATTTACTCCACAGAAGAGTCTAAACCTTGAAAAGATCACAGTCCTGCCTTCTACCACCTTCTAAGCGCTTTGAAGTTATTTACTGGTATGTGACTCTCATAAAAGGACAATTCTCCTTTCTGCTACTACCTCTAACCTGTCTTCCCTTTCCTCATTATTACCTTTTCCCTGTCTCCTAACAAGGATACAGGGAATGATACCTGTTTTCTTTTGCAGTGTTCCCATGTCAGTGAGCAATAACACGAGCCTCACCCTCTACTTTTCAGAAACTTAATGCTTTGGTCCTTTGTATTTGAATCTTAGAGCAAGGTATTTTATCCATAGCTATAATCCTGTTACTTGCCACTTGGATGCGAGATAGCAGCCAGTACAAGATACAGGACATAGCTCAATACATAAGTGAGTGAATTCTTTGCTCATTTGCAAAGTACAATTTCAATTACTTCCAGAGATATGACCAGCATACCCAGAGGGAGCTTGTGTCCTAACAATACCTGGGAATGCCAATGGCAAAGGCTAGAGTGACAGTTCTTATGGCTAAGAGAATGGTTATTCTGATACTTAAAAAGCACAAAATATAGTTTTATTAATGATCAAGAAAACAGCTAATAAAAAGAAAACTAGGAATATGGGAGGCAAGGGCCTTAGTAAGGGCCAAGATCCTGATGGAAGAGAGAAATGATAATGAAACACAGTTTCTTGCTTTCAATATTTTTAAAGGCCAACACATCCCAAAATACCCTGTAGGACACGAAAAAAATCCCAACAAAACAATTCCACCAACATGTATCCTAATAGCCCCAGGATTGTGAGCCATCCTCTTGTCACACACAGCAAACATGGAAATTAAATGTACTGAAACCAGTGGGAATGAAATAGCTACTGCTAGAGAGGGATGAGAATTTTGATAGAGCAGCTGAGTGATATAGCTGCTACTGCCTGCAAGGGGCTGCCACTTGAAACCATCAAACAAGAAACATAGTTCCTTTGGTTGAACTGGTGCTTGCAGGATCCTGTCTTTATTTTTTCTTACCTGAGACCAGGTACCTCTCTAACCTCCAGGTCTGTTTCGTCCTCACTGATGTCATTCTTTGGCTACTCTGAACAAGAGGAATTCCAGCTGCTAAAGACAAAAAGGGAACAAGCAATTAGCTCAAATATATTGGTGAGTTCTTTGTCTTTTAGATTAGGATTATTCAAAGTATTACACATATTTCCTAGAAAAACAAGCCTTTTTAAGTCCTAGAGGCTGTCTGCCAAACTCTCCAGAAATTTATACAGACTTTCCTTAAACGTCCCATGGGAGGGTGTTTCCTGTTATGTTTCAGCTTGTGCAGTTTCCCACAAAGAGCATGGTATTCAAGGTGAACAGAGACAACCAGGAGGTTTTCATAAGCAAAACTCCCTTGAAATAGACAAAAATTCATGCTCATCAAGTTCCAAATTGAACACTACGCTTGAAAACTGACCAAGGAAATATTTAAACTGAAAACTTCAAGGAGCAGGGGAAGCAGTTAAAAAATCCCAACTCAACCCACAGCAGGTTCAGGTAGGAGTACTGCAGGATCCATAATTCAACTGCAATTTCATTCCTGCATTCTTTCACCATCATATTTTTTTCTCCTTTCTGGTCCACCGAATCCACTTTGCTTTCCCTTCTGCCTATTCTACTGCACTGAGCAGAGATGTAGTAATTATGCAACAAGATTTTTCTTAAATTTCAAGGTGGAATGATTAAATTGAGTGTATGAACAGAAGGAAAATGCTTAACTAAAAAGTTAAGCACAGATAGAAAAGTGCTGATGCCCAATGCACATCCAGTTGCTTGGCCATACTGTACAGGAAGTGCCACAGTTGAAGTGCACTGTCATCCAACCCAGCTACAGCAGGACTTCAGATAATGACCAGGACACAGCATTTATATTTGCTGTCATTGTTGTTTAACAGAAAAAATATTCCTTTTAGCTTGTCTGGACATTTTGGTTTCTCTTAGAATGCAGTTTAAGAAAAATAAAAAGGGAAAGAAACTGATTATTCCACTGTGGATAGGAATATGAAGGAGGTCACCACATGCATAGAATAAATATCCTCCTATTGCAAACTTCTATCAGATAGTCACCATCATCTGCTCTGTGGGATAAGAATGCCTCGGATTCCATGCATTCAAACATCAGAATTGTCCATCTAATTTACAGAGTTTACTGCTGTTCAGCAGGATCAGCCATGAAGATTAAAGTGATTTTTTGCTACTTTGCCAATTGCCCTTTTCTTTCTTTTCTTTCTTTTCCTTCTTCTTTTTTTTTTTTTTTTTTTTTTTTTTAATTGAATGTTCACCTCCTCCCTATCCCCAGTGTTAAAACACTGAAGAGACATCAACAGAGTCATGAGATTCACAAAGGAACTGATTATGCTAGGGTTAGGAAATTAGATCGCTCTGCAGAATTTTCAGCAGATGCTTTCCAATACTGCTTTTATGCCCATCTTTCATTGATTTTGTTATACAATATCAAAAGGGCACTGGAGGCCCCCATCTGAACTTAGTGCCAATGCACTGAACAAAAAGTCACTCTGTCCCAAGGGAGAAGCAAAGGAATGGGTAAAGAGGAACAATGTGAGAAAGAGAAAGCAGCACAGGGAAGAAAAGAAAGACCAAGAAATAGTTGGGGGGAAAAAAAACTTTCTTTTTTCTCTGTGTACCTTTTCTTGTTTCTTTCCCACACTCAAGTCCTCCATGTCCCCTCACCTGGATAGTGGGTTAATCTGGTCTGCAGTATGATGATTTTAAACTGAAACCCAGTCCAAACCTGACCTTTCAATTTCTAAAGCTCTGGAAGGGAACAGGCAGGAGGTAAGAGCATCCCAGAGGAAGCAAGGCTTCTCTGGCAGAGCTGCTGCAGCAGCAAAGCTATTAATAAATGTTTGCAATCTTTTAATCGCTCTTCTAAATTGCCATCATGTTCTTGCAAACCCCATAGTGTGTCAGTGCAGCTGCCTCCTCCCGCCTGCCTCCCCGTGTTCGTGCATGTGAGTGAGGGGGAACATCAGGAACATGCTCAGATCCAAGGGCTGCTGCAGCATTAGAGGGAAATGATTTTGACAAGTGCCTATTTAAATCTTCCCTGTTCCAAAGGAAGCAGCCCTATTAGTTACATCTATGAACCATATTTGCACCTGGTTTTCCTCCTCCAGCAAGTCCCACCTCCTCGATTAAGACACTAAACTTTTTTTTTTTTATTAAAATATCACATCTGATCAGTCAGGCTTGGGACCTGCCACCCAAGATACCATGTCTTGTGATGTGAGAGCACTGCAGTCTCAGCCACCAAGTAATCACTCTGGCTTAAGCAAAGATATTCTCAGCCACAGAATATTTTTGTACACTTTATGAGACCCACTGTGAAGCCAATAGTCAACACAGGTACAGGGTACCCTGTAGCCAGGGTACAACACAAACACATATTGCTCTTTGGGCTTTTCTACAGGGTCAATTAGTCAGAATATAAGTGGACTGGAGAGCTGTGATCCTATTTATGGTAAGAGATAACATTTCAGGATGAAAAGGATTAATACTTTTAAATAAATTGTCTATTTGCCTCTTCATGTTTCTAAAGTGTATCCATTATTGTCCAAACTAGGATATAGCAGACAAAGCCACCTTCTAACGTCATGGTGGAGATCAGCTTAATCCTTTCTCTGTTCCCTCCCCCAGCTCAAACTCTCATCTTCATCCTAATTATAATAGCATTTGAAATTATCATGGTTTAAAAAAAGATGCCAGCTTATATAATATTCTTATTGCTTATTAATGATTTCAGAAGAGAGAGCAAGTTGCCTTGCATTCTGGGAATTATGCAAACCAAGGCTGAGCCATACCTTGTTGGACTCCACCAGTTTCTTATTTGGAAGCCTGATGCATGAGGATTACCATGTAATAACAGATGTTAAGGCTTTTAGTGAATGACAGGCCTGCTGCACATACTTGAACAAGAAGACATGACAGGCGTCACATTTCACAGTGATTAGCCTTGGGCACTTTTCAAAGGCAGAAGACTCGAGGCAAAGTGACTTTAACCGCCCTGTGAGTGTGATAATCCCCAAGTCGGCACAGCCTGAGGAGTTTGATTGCTGTTCGGCATGGGAGCTTATGAATAATGATACAGAGAACAGCAGACTGCATCAGTGACACGGTTACTCGGTGCTGACAGCCACAAAGACAGTCTGCTTGCAGATGAAGTTCTTAAGTCCATTACTTAATCTAAAGTTACTTATACCTTGTCCTCAAAACATCACCTCCTCTATAAAGCTATAATGTGTGAAAGGCACTAAAGAACTGAACTCGAGGTTTAGTACCTGTCCTTCAATTTCCTGTCTTTGTCACTGTGGTAGCTTTCTGTTGGAGAATATGGGGTGGAGTAGGAGGGAACATTAACGGGAGCAGGAGCTCAGTATCCATGTTATAAATTGCTGCAATTTTATTTAAAAACGAGCTTCAATATAAGATGACACCATCCGTCTCTGAATACTAAGAGACTATTAAAAGACTAATGAAGTTGCTTACCCCCACACTTACAGAGAAAGACCTGCACCCTGCAAGTCCCAAAAATAAAAGAGCTTAGTATGTATAATTTAAGTAAATTAATTAAATAAAATCATTCTAAAATTATTTTGTTACTGTCTGTGATCTGACTCACAGGTGCTGATCTTACAATTCTGGGTAACATTATAATAATAGAGAAACAAGAGAGAGTATATATTTTTTTCCAAGCAATAGGTTTAATCAATGTAGCAGTATGCTTAAAAATTTTGAGAGCTGAAGTTGAATGTATATTTTAGAGGAATCTAATAAATAGTCAACATCACAATTTAGTTGTTTTTTTTTTAAATCCTACATCTTATAAAAAAAGAATATTTATTGATTTAATAGCTATGCCTCTGTGTACCACAAACAAAGCTAAGAGAATTTTTGGTTTGGCCAAGTGGTTGGAGTGGGGACAGGGAAGTAGAAGAGACAGAATGAGATAAAAGAACCAATCCATCTTCTGGAGACAAACTGTCACATCTAGGAACTTTCCCATGCCAGCATCTTCAGAAATAAATGGAGATGTCCTGAAGACAGTGCAGAACATTAAATTGCAATGCTGCGAGGTAGTGCTATTGTATCAACAGGGTCCCTCCCTGGCACTTACCCTGGAAATGGTGTCCCTTCAGTGCCTCTTTTGGTATTGACAAAGAGAAGCCACACTGCAAAACCACTGGCTTCTACAGGATGAAAACCTTACTACCTCTACACATCCTACACAGAGGAAAAAAGCCCCACACGTGACTGGTTCCAGTTTAGTTTCTTGACCTGTAAGCAGGTTCTGGTTTTAAGCTACACACAGTCCACAACAATTCCTGATGTGTCTCACATTCTGTCTCTACACCACCTCATGCCTTGCTGGCTGGAAGAGTGGTACTTGGCTTGGCATGGACATGCAGGCAGCCCAGAGTGCTGACATACAACAACCATATGCTGAAATGTGGGGAAAAGTGAGCTCCCTTAGGAAAGATGGAAAATGAAACCAGATGCCACCAATACTGAGAGAGAGAAGAAACCAGATCTGATCCTTTAGATGACTTGATGGAAGCTGCTCATGTTCAGAGACAGTAGGACCAAATTCAGCTCTAATTAAGTCACTAATGTTACAGGGGGATAAACATGATCTTTTAAGCATCACAGGTATGAAACAGGAACACAGGTTACATGGAAACAACTCATTGAGTTCCAGCATGAACACTGTGGAATTTTACTGAGGAGACCTAAGGATGTGCCCTAGGTCAATTCCCCCCATTCATCTCACTGTGGCAGACACTATCAAGCACTGCAAAAAGGTTCTTATGTGCATCACCAGGAGCTTTAGCTTGGAACCAACCAGCAGCAGGCAGAAGGCATCTCAAGTGTAGCTCAAACCCCTGTGCCCTCAAGGCAACTGGTGGCAACAGCTTTGAAAATCCAACAAGATTTTTTTTTTCCATTTGCTTCGGTCTTCGCAGTGCACACAGCTAAAAAAGTGGCAAATATTGACACTCTGACTCAAGTGCAAGCACATATTTAGAAAAAAAAAATTGAACAAAATGAAAAGAAAAAGCCCTAGCAAGATTCCCAAAATAGGCCAAATGCTCCCAGTGCTTTTTGTCTTCTCTGATCTGTAACAGCCATTGCCTCTGGAAATCTGTTTGCATTTATTGGTCTTTGTGAGCACCCCCAGTCAGCACAGCAGAAACAAAGCCATTCTTGATTCTCCCCACCCAAATCACATCACACACTATACCCTACCCTGCTTTTGAGGGGCTTGCACTTGCTGTGCTGGGCTGCGGGACTTGGCAGCTAAAATTGGATCTAGGCAAGAACAGACGGGTGGGGAGGTCTCTGTCAGAGTGGGTCAGGGAAAGAGTTGAGACCCTTGTGCCCCAGCTAGGCAGTGACTGACACACTCCTTGCACCAAGCTGACACCAGTACAAGCCAAGACCCTGCAGCTGCCAAGGGGTGCCCTGGCTGTACCCCACCGAGCACAGCCCCCCTCTCCCCTGCACACGCTGCTGCTGCCCAGCCAGAGCCAGGCAGCAGGCACGCATTATATAAGGCTGCTCCAGGATGCCTGTCCTCTCGCCTCAGCACTGAGTGATGGATGCACTGGAATATGTTTTTCATTGCCTCCCTCATCAGGGAGACCAGTGCTCTGTGGAAGACTCTGATCCTACACTGCTCCTAGGCTGCTGGAGTTAAACACAAAGCCATGTAAAGAAAGGATTATTCAATACGCAGCAACAAAAGCAGATACATCTTACTGTAAAATAGGGCCATGGCTTAATCTGCTCATGGGAATTCAGGGAAAAGAAGATGCAGGGAGCAAAGATCTGCAAGACAACAGCAACGCCAGACACATCATTTTTGTTTCAGAGTGGCCCCTACACCAACTCATATGTGAAGAAGGTTACTCAGGGTAGGCTATGTTTATGCCATATGAGTTTTTGTTATTTATTATATTACCTAAGTGCATAATAACTTAATAATTTATTTGTAGCACTCCTTGAAGTAGATAAATGTAATTATCTTCATTTGCCAAAGTGAAACTCAGACCTGAAGAGCTTAAAGGCATAGGAAGATGCCCAGCTCCTACTGTAACTAAAGGAAGTTATGTACCTACATATTTTGACCACAGAAATCAGTGTTAAGAATTTAAGGTTGTGTCAGTCAAACCTATCCACTAATTTTATATAATTGAAAATGTTCTGTTCTTATAAAAATTCTAATTTCTCTTTTCTTTTTCAGGTAAATTCAAATACCTCAACACGGTATCCACTCTGTCAGACACCCCTGTGCTTACCCACAACAGATGTACTGGTTATTAAAGAGTCATGGGTGTATTTTTCTTGTTTTTCATAAGCTTCCTCCCCAGACAGACAATCTCTCTCTTTCTTGTGGTTGTTTGTTGTTTTGTAATACTTACCCTTTGGTGGTTATTCCACAGATTTCTGGAAATTTACTGAAGAAAAGTCTTAGAGCATTCTCAATAACAACCACCCCTTCAAACTGCACCTCCTGTTTCAGTGGACTCAGCCCAGAACAAAACACGAGTCCTGTCTCACAGACTGCTCTGAGATCTGCTATGTCTGAAAATCCTGGTCTCAGGTGTGGGCTGCAAAGTGAGTAAGACTTTACTGAGACCATTCTTTGGTTTATGGCAGTCTTTGCCATAACATTATGGAATGTTGTAAGACTCCCAATAGGCAGCAGTAAGTTAAAATCCTGCTAATGCTACTGGATTCTTTGTGAAGGAGCAATTTTTCACATAATTAATAGTAATTACCCTTTATCTTCAGAGACCAGAACAAAGAATAATTAATCCATCTTAACATCCCTGTTAAGGAGGTATTAAATATGGGGGTTTTGCACAGCACATTACATAGTAAGTTAATGTGGTTTACAGTTGAGTCTGTGTTCCCTAAAACAGAAAGGAAAGAGAAAAGAATCCTGAACTATCTGAACTGATATTCCATTTCTTGCTTTAATTTAATTAAATAGTTTGGAAGCAGCTGTCAGCTTCTTGCAGCAGCTCGCTGCAAATTAAGTGTGCTGCCTACAGATATCTTATATAGTGCAGCAGTTTTACCATATTTGATAAATAGTAACATTCAAGTGGACAGTTTACTGATTTTTAACATACACCTATGTTAATATCTATAGCTATGAATAAGGTATTTGCAATTATCCCCATTGTGGAGCTGGAGAAATTGAAACACAGAATTTCAGGTCCAGCTTCTCACTTGGCACATCACCTTTTTGTACTGTTCTTCTCTCACACTGGTTTTTGCTGCACAGGGAGACTCCTGATTCTGTGTTCATGCTACACAGCACATGCCAAACTCAGACACTTAATGCCCTTTATCAGATCTTAATATTTGGCTTCAATCTTCCAACGTGGCATCCAATTTCTGATATTGTAATGGGACCTCACCTTATAAACACATGGGATGTCTCTCAGAGCACATCCTGTTCTTGAATATTTAAAAAAAAAAATCCAAGAAATGTGAATTTACTATTTTGAACTTAAGTAAGTAGCCCGAGATCACCCTGCCAGCACTGAAAGAACAGAATTTGCTTCAAACACATAGTTTTGCAAGACAATTACTCCACGTGGCAGGATGACAGCAAAGATGAGGGCAGTGCTGCAGGCAGCACACAGGGCAGCCCATGTGGCAGCTCTGACAGATCAGCAGTCTCTGACCCATGACAGCTTGGGTGTACAGAAAGCTTATGATTAATGATTACATGTTAGGGTGATAAAAAAAAACCTGATAGCTTTTAGTCCTATGTGTATTGATCTGAGGGAACCTGAATTCAAAAGGGAGGAGTAGAGAGACATAGAAAATGAGGGAGAGTACAAAGGAAGAGACCAAAGGGAGAAGAAGAATGTCCCAAATGTTAAATGAAAGCATCTGCATGAAAAGCTCCAGGCCAGCATGCTCAGAGAATGCGCTCTTCTGTCTCAGTGACCTTGTGAAGATAAACTGAACAAAAAGCTTCAGGCAACATCAGACAGGATTTAAGAAGCAGTTTTAATTTTAGCCAGATTGTTTTGTATTTTCAGCTCTGAGGTTATCTGGGGATGCAATGCACACACAGTGGAATAAAATGTAGTTGTCTCCCCAAACTCTGCTCCCACACCTGATGGCAAATTCACTTCTGTGCTTCCAGGGAGAATCAAAAATCATTATTTTGGCTACACAGGGAAGATCTAATTGTGGTATCACACAGACAGAGTACCAGTGTATCCTAATTTTACTCCAGAATGCAATTACTCGGGTACTTTATTCATGAGCAACATACCAGACCTATACTCAACACAGTATGTGCTGACATGCCAGTTCTTTCTATTCATTTCATGTCCTTGCTCTATCTCCAGACTGACAGCTATTTACCATGAAGAACCTGTTTATTCCTCCTGTACCTTAGTTTCCTCATCTATAAAATGGAAGCATTCTACCTAAAAAGAGTGCAAGGATTCGCTAAAATGTGTGTGTGTGTATGTTATTGAATACATTTACTAGTAATTTCAATTACTAGTAATAACAAATTAGCAAATACATACAAACTCTAGGAGCTGGCTGCACACAAGAAAACATGCATTCATCACAGTCTATTGCAGCTTATTAGCACAATTAATTCCATACAAAACAAATGCAATCTGACCTGCAACCTGGAGATGCAGATGGCATGTAAATCCAAAGTGAGAGTCTAGACCTTCAAGCCTGTAGTAAAATGTCAAATAATGTACTAAAATGGTAATAAAACCAACTCACATTAATTGGTATTAGTCCCTCTGCAGGTACACTACCACAAATAACAAACAGCAGTTGGGAATATGAGACCTCAGTATTCGTCCTGCACCTCCCTAGCACCACCTCTTTATTGGACAATCACTGATGAACATTTACACTGATGGAGGATCTTGTATCAAAGGTTCTCAAAGTGCTTTACAAATTGTCTCTAATGTGTATAGACAGTGCATGTTGTTTCCCCCGTCCTTGCATGCACTGTCCTTCATAACCTCTATTTGATAAGATATCCCAAGGCCACATTGTCTCTCCCAGTCTGCAGGAAAGACATCCATCCTTCCTCTTGGCAGGTCTTTTGACCAAATCTTCCTTTTAAATAGCATTTTCTTATTTTTTTCTCTATAAGATCTTTTCTTAGGGGACAGTTCTTTCCCACCTTGAGTGTATAACTCACCATCACTTGCAATAGCTTCTTGAATCCCTGACACTGGAATCAATACAGCAGAGCTGGCAGAGGCTGAGAGTGAGGAAAGGAGGTGGGAAAACAAACGTGAAGATGTTGTAACCTTTTAGTCCTTTGCTGTCAGCTCTGCACACCAGGATGCCTGACTGGACTCACACACCTTGTACTAACACAGTGACTGTGCAGGGAGCTGTGGTGACTCAGGTCTGCTCTGTGCATCCTCCAAACCAACAAGAGGGAACTAAGGCAATGCCCTCCATGAAATGAAACAGCACAGGGATATCTCACAACACTGCTCTCTGCACCGTGTCTCTCCTAATCAGCCTTCTGGACCGAAAACAGAGGCCTGTGCTGTACGCAGGCCCCAGCCTGTAGCATGCACAGTGCACATGTCCTATTGGATTACAGGGCAGAGTGCACTCACATGCTCCACTTGTCAGAGCCCAGCGTGCCTCTGCAAGAAGGAAATAAAGGAGGGGATGGATAAAAGCAACCTGAGCAGCACAGGGCAACCCGAGCCCTGTCAGAAGGCAGGATGGGGGACGCCACCACAAACACAGGGGCAGCAGGGAAACATACCTGGCAGGCACACTGTAAGCCTAAAATGGAATCTCACTCCACGAAGAAGATCAATGGGAATCTTCATAGACTTTAATATTGTTCAAAAATGTGAGACTAGCTTATCACCTAGGAGCTCATTGTATTGACAAGTGGAACAGATAACAGTTAGGTCCCCATTTGGATACTAAAACACAGAGCAATATGGCAAAGATCAATGCAATGCAGTCCTCTCACTGAGAAAATGCTTCTATCTGCATTAGCTTCAAAACTGCCCCCAGTACCTTTGATTGTGGTCCAAGAGAAAAAATGTCTCTTAGAAGTCCATACTGGTATTCACACTTTTTTTCTCTACAGGCAACTAATAGTTTGCAGTTCTTAGGAAAAAAAAAAAAAAAAAGGACTCAAAAATGTGATCACAGGTGAAGCAGAGGAGTTAATAGCCAAAGGGAGAGAGCAGCAGAATAGGCATCTGTTTCAGAGGGCAGAAGTTTATCATCCAGGACAGGATTTCCACTGGGTTTATCATTGTTTTCTGTGTCTAGAATGAAGGTCATTAAAGATGTTTCCACTCTGAATTAGCAATGAGTTCCCACTTAATCTATAGTGTCTCAGCACTCCTATGGGACTTGGCTCCAAGAACCTTGGTGAAACTCTTTCTCCCATCTCACATTCAGGTATCTACCTCACATTTTTTCCCTCATTCCCCCCATTCCCCTCTCCTCAGTTTATTCTCCTACCAGATCTTTTCAAAGAGCCCTCCCTGCTTCCTCGACCGTGTCACACATCACAGTTTGGGACACCACTACAGAAATTATTATAGGAAGCAGCTCTGTTCCACAATTCCCTAGCTGCTGTCATTTATTAGCACGTATCCCCAAACCCCCGATACCTGGAGCCTGAGGAGCTACAAATACTGGAGCAGTTTTCGGAGGTAGCAAAGGCAGAGCCCTTCCAGGAGCACCGGGGAGGCTCTGGACGCTCTGCTGAAGCTTTCGAGGGGCAGGTACTCGCCTCCTCCCGCGGCTCCCATCACACGGAGATCTCCCTCATTTAGACATTTTAGGCACAAGTCAAGGAGGGCTTGGCCGGGGGGGTCGGTGTAACGCAGGGACTAAAGGCGAAGCACCCGACCTTCGGCAGACCCCGCGCTCCCGCCGCCCCCTCAGCCGCCCCCTCACGCCGGCCCGCGCGCGCCCCCTGGCGGAAGGCGGGAGCAGGCGGCGGGGGCGGCGTGAGGGGCCCGGAGAGGAGCGGGCGGCAAAAGGGACAATGGGAACCGAGAATGGTGCGGGCAGCGGGGCCAGGGAGCCATCCACCCCCTGGACTCGGCACTGCTGAAGCCGTGCCTCAAGTGCTGGGTCCAGTTCTGGGACCCCGATTCAGGAAGGATATTGGGGTGTAATATATCCCAACCAGAACGTGCCAGGATATCCTCCACTAACAATGCAGTGAGTCCAGAGGAGGGCAGCGGAGCGGTCTGGAGAGTATGTCCTTGTGAAGAGCGGCTGAGGGAGTTTGGGGTGTTTAGCCTGGAGAAAGCTCAGGAGGGACCTTATCGCTCTCTACAAGTATCTGAAAGGGAACTGGAGTTAGGTGGGAATGGGGCTTTCTCCCAGGCAACAAGCGACAGGACAAGAGGACAGTGTTAAGCTGTGCCAAGGGAAGTTTAAGTTGGTCACGAGGAGGAATTTCTTCACAAAAAGGCTGATCAGACATTGGAATGGACTGCCCAGCGTGATGGAGTCACAGTCCCTGAAGGAGTTTAAGGAAAGGCCGGACGTGGTCTGACTAACATGGTGGTGGTGACTGGTCACAGGATGGGCACGATGACCTCAGGTCAGCGATTCTGACTCCGTGACCGGCCGGCGGCTCGCGCAGCACCGCGCACGCGCAGCCCATGCAGGGAGGCGGGGCTCCGGCGCCCCTTGTCCCCGCCTCCGCTCACCGCCCATTGGCTACGCCGGCAGAGGCGCCTCTCCCATTGGCCGGGCGCGCCGGCCGTCCGGTCCGTGCCGCGCGCCGCCGCCGCCGCCATGGTGCGGTTCAAGAACAGGTGAGGCGGGCGGGAGGCACCGCTGCGGTGCCCGAGCCGGTCCCGCGCCGCTCACGCCGCTCTGTCCCGCAGGTACGTGCTCTGCGAGGTGGTCTCGGAGGACCCGCGGTGCCGGCAGTGCATCGAGGACCGCGCGCTGGGCCTCGCCGTCAGAGACGCCATCGCACGGGTGCACGGGGACTACGGCCTGGCGTGCTGCTCCATCTCCTTCACAGGTGCGGGCGAGACGGGCGGCCCCGGGGGTGCGGGGTCCCTCCGCGTCCGCTCACCCGTGCGCGTGTCCCCCGCAGTGAAGTACCTGAACGCCTACACCGGGACGGTGCTGCTGCGGTGCCGCAAGGACTCGTACCGGCTGCTCTGCTCCGCGCTGCCCTTCGTGCGCTACCTGGAGAGCCGCGCCCAGCGCTACCCCTGCTTCCTCAACACCCTGCACGTCGGAGGTCAGGAGCCCCCCGGGCCTGGGGGGAAGACGGAGCTTTAATCCTGCCTGCCACGACCCCGTGGTGCTGCTCTGCGTGCGACAGACATTCCTTGTGTGTTACTAACAGCAATTGCTTTCAGCAGATCTAAATAAGAAACAGGCACCAGAAGTTCTTTTTTGAAACCCTCGTTAATTTTGCTTGAAGCTTCATTACATTTATCACAAAACCAAAGCAGCAAGTACAATGTTACATAATTTTAAAATATCTTTTCAAAGTATAGTATCTTCTGTATTGTGAAAATTAACACCCAGGAGAACAGGCACTGCACGTTAGAAATCATTACTTCACCACTTCAGCAGTGCAGAAACGCAGTCTACAGCCCCCGTTGTAGCATTTGCATTAATAACCTTGTTTACTGGGGCATTTGTCACTTCAGACAATGCTCTTTGGGAAATACAGCAGCAGCTTTGAAACATTTGCTGTGTAGATTGTTACATGCTGTTCTTGTGACTTCCGCAGGTACCATAAGAACGTGTCAGAAATTTCTGATTCAGTATAACAGAACACAGCTGCTGAGGTTGTTGCAAAACTGTAAAAATGAAGGTGAGTTTCTCCAGCCACTTTCCTAAAATGTAGCCTTAATTCCTAGGGGTTTTGTAGGATATGCTGGGCTACTTCTGAATTCTTGGTCTGAGAAATATTTCTCTTTAGAAGTGGAAGATAGTCCAGTGTATGTGAAGAGATCAAGGAATAAGCCTCTATTGCTCTCTTTATTGCAGAAGAAAGACAATGTATACAGAAGTCCTTGTTGAGCTGTTCGCTTACAGAAGAGCAGTCTCAAAGTGGAGATGAGGAGGAAGATGATGGCACAGAGACAGACTGAACGTCACTTGTTACTGTTCACCTCCATTCCATACTCGTTTAATCAAGATGTGATTAAAGATGGTTATCTTCAGTGTTAAGCAGTGCAGGGGCCAGGAAAAGCATTTGTTCATATTTAGACTTCACTCCCCATTCCAGATGTTCTTAAACAATTTTTTTAAAAATAAAACATTATTTCACTTAAGTAGGCAACTTGCCTATTTCACTTCAGGAGTCAAAACCACTCCTGAGGAGAGTAGCAGCTCAATGTGTTCTTCATGCTGAGGTAGAAGGGAGCTTTAGGCAGTTGGCACAGACAAGGAATGTAGTTATTCTCCAGCATACAAAAAGCATTAACATCTGCTTTTTACCTTATCTTTAAGTGCACTGTTAGCCCTGTGGCTATCCACTGTTTTGAGTGAGAAAAGCACCAGTTGTGTACACAGGAGCAGAGAGTACATGGAATGTATGGCAGAGCTGCAAGGCTCAACTCCATTCCCTTCCCTCCCCCCATTATAAAACTCATAGGTACAAGTACTGCTTAGATATTTATTAAGTTTACACCAATCAGTTACAGGAAAGTAGCATTGCTGGTATTATCTCGAATCCATAGGAAAACAAGATACAATTGAAGATGCTGTCCCTGTGGGGACTGCCCCTGCAGCAGGGACAGCCTGCCTAGCCCACATCCACTTCCCTTATCCTAATGCCTGTGACAGGTGGAGGTGAGTTACACCAGCTCCCACTATTCTCTCTTCCCAATGCAAAGAAAATTTGACTATAAATGTGCAGAGATAACAGAACACAACAGATACTGGTTAGACACTTAAAGTAGTTACTCCTGTTCCATAGCTTAAAATGACTTGCTGTAAACACAGTTCACTGTATATCTGAATCTCTTAATTGCTTTCTCTGTCCTCACCAATTGTTTTCCCATATGCATTACAGCAAGACATGTCACCACTTTCAAGCATCTTGTCTTAGTTTCTTTGCAGTCCCTGACAAGCTGTACTGTCTTCCATTGAGTAGGGTTAGTTGTGACCAAGCGTGAAGTCAAACTGCTTTCAAAGAATGTTCTGCAGGTGTTTCCTCTATCCTCCTGTAGCAGTTGGAAGTATTCTTTACCTCCCCCCTTCTCCTTTCTGGTTTACAGCCACATGTGATGGACTCTTTGGTACCAGCTTCCCATGAGGCACACATGTGGAGCCTGTTGCTCTGAAATCAAGCATCCATGTACTGCCACAGCTTTTTAAACAGGGACACAAGCACTGACTGCCAGTGCTGTTGGAATACCTAACTCCAAGTGCCTCAGACACACAATTCCTCCTCGCTCAGATCAGTGTCAGAGGGACAGAGCACAGTGAAGCCTGCGCCACTGGGGCTGAAGACAACAGCAGATACTGTCAGTCTCCCTCCCTAAGTTCAGTGGTACTTTGCTGAGGAAGGATGCAGTACTGTAGGTGCGTGTGCGTATGATTTATTGCAACTGTTGGCCTTGACTGGTACGTTACACCTAAAATTCATTTTATTCAACAAAATCCACGCCACTTAACTCATTAGCTCAAATCAAACCACAAGCAGTGCAGAATGTGACCACTCAAAGAAAAGAGCAGGGAGGGGTCCAGAAGAGACATGTTCGTAGCACAGATCAACTTAAATCCCAGAACCAAGCAGACACAGGCCCTTATCTCAGTACAAGAAAACCCCAGTTTCTTGCTGGGATGTAAAGGTTATCTACAGACTTCAGCTACCAGATGTTCTTCCAGCTCAAGAGCAGCCAGTGTCAAACCATCATTCAGATGGTTACCAGAAGCCCTAGAGGGGAGTGTTTATTCTAGATGATCAGGTTAAAAAGAATGTGTAGCCCATGGGTGGCAAAAAAACCCCAAAAAGTAGCAGCCTGCCTCACCCACATTAAAACAGACCTGAACAACTGAGAGAAGTCAGGAGGTTCCTTCTACCACTAGTGCCATTTTGAAATACACAAATCATCAAGCCACTTTAAAACCAAGTAGCCAAGTTCTGCTTTACACTCACCTCAGTATCTTTCCAAGCCAGGAGAACAGGAGGAATTCTTGCTCTTCAGAAAAAGAACAGATATAGCAGCTAACACTCTAAAGCCAGTAAGCTCTTTTGCCTGTTTCCAGTGCAGCCAAAACCAGTTTCTCGAGAGAGCAGTTTGACAGCTTCACTGCAACAGCACTGCTGTCAGTCAAATGGACTTCTGCCCATGAATAATTACAGGAAAATAAAAGCTCTCTGCCTTTTTCTTTTGGGTAACATTGCAGTGCTTTGGCAGTGCCACACAGCTGTAAGGACTTTCACACTGCTTATCATGCCCAAAGGACTGACTCAGCTTTTGGCAGCTTTGTCTCTGGGTTGTTACTTCCAAAACTCTGTTTCAGTATGAAATCATTAAGCAGTTGGAATCAAAACATGTTACTTCAACATACACTGTCATGGTTTCCTCCTGAAGCCCCTAGAAGTCCTGGAAACACAAGTTTAGGCTGTCCAAATTTAAATACTTAAACTATAGCAGCAAAACAAAGCAAAATTAAAAGAAAACCAGGAGAGGAAACTTCTCTTGAAAGCAGAATCACTTTGTGTGAACAACAGAGGTGCTGAACAATAGCTTCTGCTTCTGTTTCTTTCTTTTCTTGCCTCCCTTTTCCTCTGTGAAGAATTAAAATGATACTGTCATTCTTGTCATGGAACAGGAACATCACACACAAATGATAAATGGTCTTCCCTGGCTTAAGTGGCTTCTACAGATCCACAACATTTCCTATCAATTCACTGAAAACCAGGTAGTTTAACAAAAACTTGCTACAGATGAACTAAGGGAGGACTCCATCACACCTGAAATACAATTATAAACATGCCTAAATGATTGTAAAGTTGCTGTTGCAACAGCAGATCCTAAGACTGCAGCATCCAGTAGTCTGTCTTTCTTACAAGTATCACTTTCATATATGTCCAAAAACACAACTGGAGCAGACACTCCACTGAAACTCCCAAGCCCTCCCATCCAGCTCTCTCCATCATCCAGTGCAATCTCCAAGCAGAAACCAAAGCTAAACATCAGAACTGAGCATTAAAAATAAGTTTCACCAACCAGCACCAGGTTAAAGTTTGCCTCAATTAGTTTCACATTCCCTAACTTGAAATTTCAGCTAGCAGTTACCTTGACATTTTGGTCAAACTGGAGTGGTAGTTCAGCAGCTCAGGTATTTTTAGTTTAGAAATCTATAACCCAAACTTCCTTAAGATAAAGCTTAATTTAGGTTCCAGTAGAGACATGGCCAACATGATTGTCAAAAGCCATCTTTGTCCTAACAGGATTCTTTGCTAGTTGGAGATCTCAGTTCCCACTAAGAGGCTGCTTTAAGCTGACAGAAGCCCCAGCCAAGCTGTTCAGAAACCACAACCTGACAATTTTCAGAACTGTTCTCTGGCTAATTTTTGATCCCCAAAATTGCTGCTTTCACTTGTCCCAGAGAAAGAAGGGGAAATACTCCATTTTTTTCAGTTCAGGAAGTTTTTCTGCCTTTCCTCCTGCCTTTTACCTGATAAATGATCAGCTGTGGACGGTTTGTCCAGTTTCAGGAGGGCTGCCTCAATAGCTTGGCTGAAGGAATTCTGGAAGCTGGGCACAGGAATCCGGTCAGAGCTGTCACTTTCTCCATCACTATCTCCAGGCACAGGGAGTGCCAGAGTGTTCTCATCTGAAAGAGGGAAGAACGTGCACAAGGCTGTATAAAACTTTCACCACACAAATGCCCCTCCACACTCCAGATCCTTCTTTTGAAGCTACAAGATTTCTCACATTTAGATGCATGGTAAAGAACCTGAAGTACTAATACCAAATTTTCTTACCTCTTGTCTTTGGAGCAGGTTTAGGCCACGTTTCTGGTTTTGCCTTTCCAACTCTCAACATCTGTCAAAAAAGTTGTAGGATATGATTAAATTCCACATACTTGAACAATCCTGCAGACCCCCTAAGTGGCAAGAAAATCTAGAAATCCCTTCAAGCACTCAAACCTTATGATGTCTCCCTAAGATTTGTCCCACATTGTTTTTGTAAGGAAAGCAATTGTAGTTTCAGCCTAATCCCCAACTATGACACAGGTAATTCTGACAAGATTCACTCTGCTACATGGTTTACCTGGGCAAAGGAAGGGAAGGGAGACTCTTCTTCCAAGCTTCCACAGAGCAATGGGCTGACCTGGCTGGCAGCAGGTGACAGCGGAGTTGGAATAGACTCTACAGAGAAAGGAACTGAGAATTAAAGCCAGTTGCATTTGGCCAAGGCAGTCATTATGCTGCTTATCAGGATGTAACAGAAATAAAGTTTTATTATCCTACATAATTAACCGTTTTGATCTCATTGGTTCTGTCCATCAGTCACACAGTTGGATCTCTCAAATTTCCTCAATCCTTTTATTTAAGGGAAATTTAAGTTTGCTTGTGGTTTTCTTTTTTGTTTTTTTGAGAGGTTTTGTTTACTTATTTTGGGAAGCTGGTGGGGGGATGGGGAATGTCTTTTTGTTTGGTTTATTTTAGAATAATGTTTTGGAGAAGATAGAGATGAAAGAAAGAAAGAAAAAATGCCAGTGGTGTTTTCCTGGCAAATACAATTTTCTTCTATCTATGGAGCAATTGTTTCCTTTCCTCTGCCTCATGTAAAATATGGAGTAACTACAGTGAAGATCTCACATTCTCAAGACAGAGGCAGTAAAAAGCAGACAAAGGAACAGAATGTTTCTTAACCATGTCTGCCCTTTGTGTATTATCTCATAGGCAGTCTAGGAGAGAATCAGAGAATCACAGAATGGTTTGGGTTGGAAAGGACTTGAAGACCATCTCAATCCACTCCCCTGCCATGGGCAGGCACACCTTTCACTACACCAGGTTGCTCCAAGCCCCATCCAACTTAGCCTTGAACACTTTCAGGGACTGAGCAGCCAGAGCTTCTCTGAAAAGAAGCTGTCTTTGATCAGTATTGCAAAAGTTTAGCATGACAACCTGAGCAATAGATCCCAAAAGAATGATCAAGAGCTAGATGTGATGTGTTTTTCCAGATGCTCACCTGTCTGAGACACAGGGCTTCTGCCAAGAGGAGACTGACAGAAGCCCTGATGATCAGTGCTGGCAGTTTCTCCAGGGCAAGAGGTAAAAGCAGGGAACTGCTGCAGATTCTCTAGAGCAATATGGACCTCTGGATCTAGAAAGAGATTTTAAATTAAAGCACTACACAATGTGGGGGAGGACTGTCAATATGCAAGTCATTTAGGCAGTCTAGGAGGTGCCAACTCATTTCTTTCCACCCTCTATTTGGAGACCAGTACAAGCCCTGCTGCTGGATGGAAGCAGTTTCTAGGCCTTTTTTTGCCGTCTTCACTTTTCACTTTACATCGTGATTACTATAAAAACAGAGAGCTATGTACACCATGGAGATAGACAGCTGTGCCCTTGAATGGCCTCCATCTCTCCCAAAATGCACAAGTATGCAGCAATTGCATAACATCACTTACCATCCTGGCTAAAACAGCTTATGTTTTTCATTATACAGACATTGTTTCTAATACTTTGTAATCTTGTTCTAAGTACAAACAACAAACTACAGGCCTTAGAGTTCATCCTACAGCTCAAGAAATCAGCTCAGCAAGCAAGTATGACTGAAAATCCCCCAGTTATGTGCCATCATGACTTACATTTGCCCTGTTTCTTGTTTTCTTCTATCTCAATCCTGCGTTCTCGCCGTCGTTCATCGCGAGCTTTCTTCTGCCGTAGACGTTTCCTCTTTTCAAGGTCATCTAGGAGCAATGCACAACAATGGATATCAAAAAATCCACACCAATACTCTGGAAAGCTTTCATCCAGCTCTCAGAAGAACCTTATAGCACATTAGTAACAAAATATGTTTACAAACAACATATGCTCTTCCAAGCAGTTGGGATTTTTCATTCTTTTTGTAATTGTTGTCCATGAAATGGAGTTGGGGCTGCTCTGTCTAGCAGTCATCAGACAGTTGGTGCAAGAGTAGCACAGCTCTAATGTATGTTCATTTTTCTACCATTAAAGGGATAAGAACAACTTCCCCTTCCTGACTTAAACTACTAGGAAGGTAGTACATACCTGAGAACAGCTCTAAAGTCTCCTTAGAGATGACAGGTGGCTTCAGAGCCAGTTCACAAATGCTGAACTCACAGGTGAGGGGCAAGTGACAGAGGTATCGATGACGCTGTCTTATATCCTGATAAAGAGAGAGTGATATGTCACCACAAGGACTAGAGGCAGCCATGGTGATGAATGGAAACAGAATGCACAACATTCATCAAATCAAATGGAAATAAATAGCACCAGTGACACAATAGTTACTTTAAAAACTATAAACACATGACTGATGCCCTGAGTCAGAATCTAATGTTCCAAGATCTCCACCAGCTACATGACAATCAGACTTGAATGCAGTTATTCCAGCTCGTTTACTGATTTTTGTCTTATTCCTCCCTTCTCACTCACATCACTGGAAAAAAGTTCTGCAATACCAGACTTGCAGCACAATTATTTTTGTACTGGACCATCTAGGAGAAGAAAACTATACTGTAGCCTACTTATCAAAAGCAACATGAGGCCCACCACAGATGCCCTTCACAGACTGGCATCCCTACACCCATTCATACTTATTATTTCTTACTACTGAACAGAATCAAGTCTAGTCTACAATGACCAACCTGCTAAAAACCAAGAATTAACAAGAAGATAAAATAGCTACCTCTGTCATGGAGTAGCCAGTTATCTCCACTACAGCTGCAGTTATCTTCTCTGGACTCTTCTCCAAGCTGCCATATTCACGCACAAGGCATCGAACGTTCACAGGGTGAAGGTACATGCACTGCCCATCCTCCGCTGAAAGGCAAGACATCATCACTCCTTCTTTGCCTGTTCATTTTCAGTACCCTTCTCCCCACCTCAGGACAACCTCCACTAATAAAACTGAAGTTCCTTTCTGAGCTCCTGTGGGACTCTTAGCTTGCAGGGGTCAGCTGCATCTAATGAACTGACAAACACCTCCCCCAAGGAGGGTCCCAAAGGAGGCATCTCTGCCCCTATGATTCCAGGATTTCATTGCACTGACCTTGATAGAAATAGTAAAAAGGAGAGTTGCCAAGATGCCCACTGCTAACTGTATCTTTAGATTCTTGGCAGCTTGTTTCAGCTGGATTTGGTTCCTCTACAGTGTTCATAACAGGTTCTCCTACAGCGTCCACCTCAGGTACTTCCTCCTCATCCGGTGCTGCTTCTTCCACTTCCACAGGAGGCAAAAAGGAGCTTGCCAGGTCAGAGCAAGGCTCCACAAGCTCCTCATCGAATGCAGAGAGATATTCCACATCACACTACCATAGCAGAGAGGATAGAATTAGAACCACGCCACCTACTTCAAAGATTATCATCTCTGCAAAAATCTTTGGCACGAGTTCACTGCACACTGCAGTGTGAAGTGGCAGAATTAAGTGTTAGCAGGATCTGCCAGAGCAGATTTGTCACACACCTTTTTCTCTTGGGAAACAGCAGGCTCCACAGCTTTGGAGCTTTCTAGGACCAATTCTTCCACAGCTGCACTGATTCCAGCAATGCCATTGTTTTTATCCTGGTCAGCAGAGAGTGCTGTTTCTCGTTCCTGCAGATCATCCAAAGGAATCAAGTTTCAATTTGCCATTTACACCAAGAGACCACCCCCATAGTTATTTTTAGCCTTGCCCTGGCATTCCTTTACTGGAATACCATCCCAGAAAATCCATTCTGCTGTGATGAACCACATTGGATACCTGGGGCCCAAAGGCTACAGTCTCCTCCAAGGTTGCTACTCCAGCAGCAAACACCAGCAACTTGCTGAAGACCACCACACCATCCACACAATCCCACACCATCCACGCAGCAGAACAAGGATGCTCAGCACTCAGCATACTCTTGAAAATAAAGCTGCTAAAAACCTCCCAAGAGGTTGTTACCTTCAGCTCCTGGATAGCTGCCTCAATGAAACAGGCTTCAGGGGTGTGCTTTTCTTCCTCATACTGTTTCAGTAACGCTGCTTTCTCCTCCAGGATCACCAGCTGCAAGACCTGCTCCCTGGATGCCAGAAGCAGCTTTGAATACTGACTGTGCTGGTCATCTGCACAGAAAGAGCACCAAAACATTAATATCTGCACACAGAGCCACCAGTTTGGACTGCTGCTTCTTTCTGAAGTTTTGTTACAGCTCATTTTTGTGAGTTAATCCCCCAGGGCAGACTCAGCAAGAGTTTGATACAGACTCCACAAATACCATTGTATCGCAAGCTGGTGTCACATAGCTGCTCTGACATCTATCACCCCACACAGCAGTTCATCTGCCACTTCACCACTGAGTTGCTACACATCAGTAAAAATCAAACCTCAACTTCTACAGTGTAGGAGCATCACCTTTGAGAAGCCTTGAGGGCGTCAAAGCTTCCTGAAACAATGCAGTCTGCAGCCTCTTCCTCGTTCCTCAGAAATATTGCTGTTGGAAATTTCTGCAAAGCCACCCTGGTTTGGCTCAAACTAGTTCATAAGCCCATATATATTAAAAATCCATACAAAACATTATTATGAGGTTTTTACAAGAAGCACAGCAGAAACAGTAAGCTAAAGAATGGCAGTTTAGCAAAAGGTGACCATTGCATCCCATATTAACACAGTACCTGTATTCACTGCTCCCCAGGAGTCCAACCTTGTGTCTACAGAC
Source organism: Parus major (assembly GCF_001522545.3). Taxonomy (NCBI): domain Eukaryota; kingdom Metazoa; phylum Chordata; class Aves; order Passeriformes; family Paridae; genus Parus; species Parus major. Next base: position 10,438,437 of record NC_031784.1, on the reverse strand, counting down.
ACCAAGCTAATGCTGAATTTCCTAATGGTGAATTATAGTGTTCTCAAATCCTGTATTTGTTCTTTTGTTTGTTTTATGAAAGGACTTAAAAAGTCCCCTAGTTTCAAATACTGAGAAACATGTAAGACCACAGCCTGCATGCTGGATATCCATTACACATTACAAGATTTGACTTTTTCCAGAGAGTTTAAATGCATGCAGCCTTTCCTAAATGTGACTGCAAGATGAAGTGAGCCAAGACAGCCCACAAAGCAGCAATGTTCAGTAAAATTATTTCTTTAGTCACAAAATTTTTGCGATACTAACAGATAAGATGATGATGAGTTAGTCACACTCTTGACTGGAGAAAACTGAAGATGTCAGGCAACAGATGTTTGGAATAGGTTTGCAATAATTTTGATTATTTCCCCATAGCATTCACTGATTTCAGTTGATAAGTGAGGATGATGAAAACCTTGTTGAAGATTACAGCCTTGAAATAGTTTAGACACAGAGACAGTTATTTTTGTGAAGCTGTATAATGAGTCAGGATGAAAAAAGTTAAGGACATTGAAGAGCCAAGAAAAGCAGTGAGAGTCACACCGATGACTGCAGGATACAGAGGACACATCAAACTAAAAGCAGTGACTGTGAAGACAGGAGTCTGCAGTTCAGTCACTTGAAGGGACACAGCACACAAGTTAAAGCCTTTATAGAAAAACAGTGCGAGTACAAAGTTTACTGTTAATATGTGGTCATTAAGCTTTTTTTAAGCTTAAGATGACAGCATGGCATTGCCATGCTGTCATCTACAGAAATGATGACAGAAAATCTACACAAATCCTGGTCACAGTCAGGAACAGGATTCCAGCCACCAGGATTCAGAAACACTCACCTCTGATGTAAACAGGCTGAACCACATTCATCCACTGGGATTTGGGCAGTGCTACCAGAACACCTTTCTCTCTTCTCATAAGTTGCATCGTAATGGTATCACCAATTGCATATTGACGTGTTTCCATAGCGACAACACTGCAATGTACGGAGGAGGTTAGCGGTGTAAAAATAACATTTCAAAAAGATGTGTGATTTAATTAACATTGTCTCACCTCTTGAGATCCTTCTTATGAACAGAGCCATAACAAATAGGACACTTACTCCAGGTCTTCTCACTCAGGGAGAGATAGTGAAGGATACATGCCCAGCAGAAGATGTGCCCACAGCGGGTGATCTTGGCGGCGGTTGGTGGGTACAGACATATGGGGCAAGAGGGCACTTCGTGGCTACAGATTCGCTGAAATGGCACATGAGAAGAACAGTACAAGTTACAGACTCAGAAATCACTTCCTGGGATCCAGAATAAGCCACCTGTAAGATCTACTCTAACATATTATCTTCCAGCTCTTTAGGCTCTGTTTATTTACCAAGAAATTTGTGCACTCAGAACTAACACCTTCAAACTGCACATGGAATAACCTTCTAAGCAACCCATCTTGTGTCTTATTTCTACTCTAATGACATTAAAAAGTGATTCTTCTCATGTTTCCCCTCACGTATTCATCACCTCTAAGAGTCAGCAGCATCTTCATCATGTGAATTCAGACAGTGAGAAGACGGCAAGTGAGCTCTGTGGCCTCTCCTGCAAGCAGACTTGTGCAGCCCTGTGTAACTGTGAGACTGAACTTACCCACTCCCATGAACATGCTAGGTCTAATCAGACACTCTGGTAGCATCTCTGTGTGGCAGAGAAGTAACTGCCAAGCAAGCACCTAGATTTTTTCAGCTCTCTTGTAGTGACAGGTAACAGTAAGCCTACCTCCTCTCCACCTACACCTTGCACCAGACTGTCTTGGCAGATACAAATTTTTGCTCGAGGCAACCCAAAACTTCTGACCACAATTCTCAAGAGATTTTCCATTTTGTTGCTAGGCAAGATAGGCCACCTATGCACAGAATAATTCTTCAGAATTCTACGCTGTAGTCCTCTTCCATGGACTCATGCCCAAGTTTTCTGTTAATATCTCGATCACAAGGACTCTGTCTACAGAATGTCAGATACTATTTTTGATGAGCTCCCATCTGCGAAAGCAAGAAGAAGCTGCTAATTTTCCTAATAGATTTTAGCACTTCTCTTTTCCTGTCATGAAAGTATTTCATAATATATTCCATGACAGATCTTTCCCAGTATTGTGGGAGTGACAGAAAAGGCCTCAACTCAAAAACAGCTGAGTTTTATGTAACATCACAGAGGGAAAGAGGTAGTTAAAGACAGGTTGAGGTTCTTAAGAAGGAAAAAAAAAAATCTAGCCCATCACAACTGACCACTTGCTCCACAAAGTCCCAGTTGACCAAGGTATCTGGATCAGCAAAGTGGACTGTGTAGTCCTGTTCTTCAGAGACAACAAACTGGCAGCTGGGGAAAGGCAAAGAGACAGATGATCCACTCAGTTGTTTCTAAAAACTTTTTGAGAACTATCCTATAGGATTCTCTGAGCTTCTTCTTTGTCCAGCAGAAAACTGCTGGATGCAGTCAGTAACTTCTATCAACAAGAAATCAAAAGTTCAGTTCACAACCAGATTTGCAGGATAGAGGTGTGTCTAATTTCAGTTGGACACAACATCACACAGTAAGTACAGAATGAGCCAGGCAGACTGGTTTTCCAGAAATGTGTAAGAAACACTCAGCTGCAATGGGGATCTATTAAAAAACAGGGAATCCACAAGGGGAAAAATACTGTCACAGAAATTACAACTACTGGGGTCCCTGCAAATAGACTTCACTACAATAAGCCACAAAACATTATGGAGAAATCAGAAGCATCAATGCTGAAAATACTTTTTATCTTTACCATTATCAGAGATAGGATGTCCTGAACACACTTCAAACTGTGGGGAAATTTCCAGTCAAAAAGGAATTTTGTTGCTACATTACTATATTGATCATCATTTGGGTTATACTACATTTTGGGGGCTTGCAAAATAATCAGCATTTTAAAAACTAGGACCCATACAAGTAATTGCCTTTGGGACTCAAAAATTCAGATTAGCTTTCATCTAGCAACTGCTATCCCATCTCAACAAACCAACTTTTGGGGAAAAAAAAAGCATCTTCTATAAGAACTATATAGATATTCCAAAATAGGAGTGTCATGTCCCAAAGCCATGGTTGAAAACTTGAGCAGAAGATTTTTGGCTGTATCTAAAGGACTCACTCCATCAGATATCTTGCAAATAGGTGAAGACAACATCCCTTTGAAATACAGCCATTACCACTAAGAACACTACAGAAGGGTAATTTCACCCTGGAAAAGACAATACAGTTAGTCAAGCCCAAATACAATTCCCTGGATTGTCACCCCTTACAGCTCCATGTCTCTGCAGAAGTCTAAGAGCCCCATGGATCTCCCACTCACTTGGCCTGCAGGAAGAGCTCCTTGTTGAATGGTTTATGTCCCCACTTGTTCCTTTTCCCCCAGTTGCCATGTCCATTCCCATCAAAATGTCCTGCTTGGCCACGGGGTTCAAAGGTGAAGTTCAGTAAGTGGTTCAGATTAATCTTCTTGGGACCAGAGAACTGGGCAGGGCTGAACTCTGCCCGTTGAGCCTCTGCTACCTAAGAGAGAACAGCATTTGTTAGAAATTGCTGGAGTTTACAGCAAAGGCATCAGTACAGGTGGACATCCAGGCCCCAGCAGTAATAGCACACAGAATGTGCAGCATCTACTCACTCACCTTCTCCCATCCCTATTCTGCAAATCAAAGAGTGCAGCATTAGAAACACACAAGAACCTGAAAGTGAACTCAGTGGTCTTACCCCACACTGAGCAAAAGGAGAGTTAAGACCACAAAGACAAGTAAAAGCTGGCAAAACATAGCCAAGAATAAGTTGTTCGAATCCTGACAATATTCTTTTAGATAGCAATACAAGACTGATTACTGTTTTCCCAGGCTGTACTTGTTTGGGTTAGTTTTCATATAATAAAGCAACAAATCAGAATTCAACAGAGGCAGCAGGTGAATTTTCAGCCAGTGATCTAGGTGAGAAGTGTTGCTCATCCATCAAAAAACTGCAAAACCAGAGTATCAGTTAAAGCTCACAAACACTCTACAGTATTTAGCTACACATCAGCATAAAAGCCTCAGTCTGGTTTTACCTTGATATCAGTAGGGCAAATACAATTACTTTCACAATACCACTATCACCTGTAAATTTGTGTCCCTGAAGTGCCTGGATACAATCAATCTTCAGATTGATTATATCCAATTATATCTTCAGAGGGCAAACTTTGGCCTGTTTAGAAGACTGTCTGGCAGAGTCCCTTAGGAGGCAGTGCTGAAGGGCAAAAGAGCCCTAAAGACTGGACATTCCTCAAGAAATCTTGAAGACACAGGAACATGTTGTCCCCTTGTGCCAGAAAAAATAGGCAAAAATAAGGGAAGACCAGCCTGGCTCCATAGAGAGTTTTACATGGAACTCAGGAAAAAAAAAAAGAATTTATGACCTGATAAAGAAGGGATGGGAACTCAGCTGAACTACAAAGATGTCAAGAAGCTATGCAGGGAAATAAGTGAAGGGCCAAAGCCTGACTAGAACTTAATCTGGCCACTGCTGTAAATGACAAAAAGATGTTTCCATAAATACAACAGATACAAAGATAGCTTAAAAAAAATCCCCTTGCTTTACTGGATGCAGAAGGAAACACAGTGGCAAAGGGTGAGGAAAAGGCTGAGGTACTTAATGCCTTCTTTCCCTCAGCCTTTAGTAGCAAGCCCAGGTACCCAGCCCCTGAGCTGGAAGATGGGACAAGGAGCAGAATGAAGCCACATACTCCAGAAAAAGTCAGTGACCTGCTGTGCCACACAGACACCCCCAGCTCCGTGGGGCTGGATGGGAACCACCCACAGGGACTGAGGGAGCTGGCAGCAGTGACCATCATTTACCAGCAGTCCTGGCAAACTGGGAGGTCCCCGAAGACTGCAAGTCAACAAATGTGACACTCCCCCACAGGGGCTGGAAGGAGGATCTGGGGAATTACAGGCCTGTCAATCTGACCTTCATGATGGGCAAGGTTATGGAGATCATCCCTCAAGGCATCACAGTGTACAGGACAACCAGGGGATCAGGCCCAGCCAACGTGGGTTTATGAAAGGCAGGTTCTGCATGACTAACCTGATCTCCTCCTATGACAAGGTGACACAGGGCATGAGGGAAAAGCTGTGGATGTTGTCTACCTGGGCCTTAGAAAAGCCTTTGGCACAGTTTCTCACAGCATTCTCCTCAAGAAACTGGCTGCCCATGGCTTGGATAAGTGCACCACTCCAAGTAAAAAGCCTGTCTGGATGGCTGGGCCCAGGGGGTGGAGGGACATGGGGTGACATCCAGCTGACCCCCACTAGTGGGGTTCCCCAGAGCTCAGTGTTTGGGCCAGTCCTGTTTAATGTCTTTATCAATGATCTGGACAAGAGGTCTGAGGGCACCCTACACAAGTTCACAGATGACACCGATGTGGGTGGGAATGTAGATCTGCTGGAGGACAGGAAGGCTCTGTAGAGGGATCTGGACATGCTGGACTGATGGGCCAAGGCCAACAGTGTAAGGTTCAACAATGCCAAGTGCCACATCCTACACTTGGGTCACAACAGCCCCTTGGAATGCTCCAGGCCTGGGAAAAAGCAGCTGGCAAGTTGCCCATCAGGAGCCTGGGGGGTGTTGGTAAACAGCAGCTGAACATGAACCAGGTGTGCCCAGGTGGGCAAGGAAGCCAATGGCACCTGGGCTGTACTAGAAATAGTGTGGCCAGCAGGAACAGGGCAGTGAAATCGTGTCACTATTTTCACAAAGGATCCGAGTCATGAGATGTGTGCACAGCCTGTCTTGGCACCCATTCCTCAGATGGCATTTTTTCCTTAGAGCAGAGCAAAGAGCACTCCTCTTCTGTAGCTGCCAAGTTGCTCTACTCACACTCCCTCTGGCATCTCAACGATGTTAGCACCTCTAATTACTCTCTCCTTGCCCAGCCCAGGAACTGAACACAGCAGACCTATCTAGGCAGGTCAGGGTGATCCTCTCATCCCGAGAAAGGAGGTCTTGGAGCCATGGCATTACACTTCTCACCTCATCTCGTCTTCCACCATTAGAAGAGCTAAAAGGTTTGCCACTTCCGCCACTGCCTCCCCTTTGAGGGGGCATCTTGTTAAAAGCTTTGCTTTTCTGTGAATTGGAGCGACGGGACTGACTGGAAAAGTTCTCATTTTTTGAATATGAAGTTTCTCTTTTACGATTATAACGCTGTTTGGATCCACTCGCATTCTTTCCATCTGAAAGGAAAAGAAAAGAAGAATCAGATCAGCAGCTTCAGAATTGGCTCCATGTACTGCATCTCACTGAAATTCACCTCAGAGATGAGCTCACTTCAGCCACTATCTTAAGGGCAATGTTCATCAGGACATTAAATTCCCCCAGCAACCCAAACCACTTCATTCCTGTCATTATCCAAAGAGCTGGTCAAAGAGTTTAAAAGAATGTATTTGCTGTGCTCTACCTTTATAAAAAAAGTTACAATTTATCATATTTATGACACATAAAATACACTTCATAAATACACCACTGCCTGTGCTTTCCTTGAAGGCTTCCATTGACTGTTTTCACTCACTTCTGCACTCTACACTTAAAAGATCCCAGCAGATCTAATTCTGTTTAAAAAATACTTTTATATCATCAGGCCAAAAAATGCTGACTGATCTTGAAGCACAAACCAAACACTGTGGCCCTGCAGGGCACATCCCTAAGATCTCAGTACTGTGTCCACCAACCTATGCAACAAGAACTGCTTGCCAAAAACTGAACTTAGCACACCACTGACACTAACACAGGACACAGTGGAGAAGCACAGAAGTACTGCAGGAATAAAGAGCAGAAAAAACAGTCCAGCTCTTGAGAGGGGTTTTCTGTGCCTCAGCAGCTGGTAAATCAAACTGCTAGAACAGAGTTAATACTACAAAGGTATTTCTAGTAGTCACACACTAGATCAGCGTTGCCCAAGGACACAATAAGCTGCAGACTGGGTGCTTAACCTGGCACTTCCACCACCTGCCCCAAGTTTTATTTGTAGCAGGGTATGGTGATAAGCTCAGAAACAAAACTCTTCAGGCCCCAGAAGACATCTGTCGACACCAGCCAGCCCCAAAGTCACTCTGGATACTCAGTAAACATTACACAAACAGCAAGACCTCACACAGTATCTAGTTGCATTTTATAAAAGCCTATTAGTTTCCCTTCTCCCACTTTGTAATCTTCCTCCCCACCCCTTAACATAAATTTTACGTGTCAGGCAAATCACATCACTGTGATTCAGGATCACAGTCTCATATGGGCAGATTCATTGCCTGTGCTTCCAGTTTTTCCCTTTCCCAGAACCACTTCCCATCTACCCAAGCATTTATAACAGCTGGAACAGCATCATCCACACAAAGTATCTTTTTTTGTTGCTGCTGTCATTTTTAAGTTTTTTCTTCCACCTGCATCCCCCAGAAAAGGTGAGCTGAGAACAGGATGGTCTGTGTGTTATTGTATATTACTGAGGATCCAACTTCTTAAAAATAAATTAAGTAATAAAAGTGGCTGGACCGGGTTCTGTGCTGGTCTGCTGCTTCTTGCACTTGCCAGACTTCTTTGGCTGCAACTACAGCTAAAACAGGGCACTATCATTACTTTCACACGATGTGACAGGCCCATATTGCAGACAAACTTCACCATCAGAACTGGTAATTTACTCTGCTATTCAAAAGGCTGATCCTTTAATTCAGAATTAAACCAACTCTGTCAGAACCATAGCTGTGTAACTCAAACACATGCCTGCAGAGCTGGCACTGCTTTAATGCACATCAGGCTAAAAAGACATGGCTTGGGTGTTATCAGGAAAAAACACACCAGAAACTGCCAAGTACTAAGGGTGTGACCAGGTCTGGCTGAATGATTAGACAGACTTTTTTTGAGAGTGTTTGTAGGGAAGGAGGAATAAGCAAATCCTCAGAGTCTCTGGTAAAAAAATAAGTAGTTCTGAAGAGGTTTGGATCACTCCTTAAGTTACTCAGGAGTAAAACTTGTCAGTTTAGAGTTCAACCACCCTCTTAAATCTGTAATTTCAGTAAATGCACTGGAGGGGCACATGCCTGCTGTGTCTGTACCACTTTGCAGTTTCTCTGCCATCTTCAAATGGCAGAGAAACAAAAAAGAAACAACTCAAAAACAATCTGTCTAAAGTGGGTGTTTACAAGGTCCCAGAACAAGGAACAGCTCACCCCTGGAGCTGACAGAAGAATTTCCTACCACTTAAAGTTTTAATCGAGTTACTCACCGCCAACTTTGTCAGTCAGATGGTTTACACACATTCCTGTCATACTACAGGTCCTTTTAAGGCACTTCCTAGAGCCTTTGGGAGTCACTTCAGTGACTCTCATATTTTGTAAGAAAGAACTCTCCACTTGTGCCTTTTTTAAAAGGACCCTACAACAATGCTTCAAACCTGATTTTACAGATCAGTAGTTTCACCCCCCCACCATAAGAATAACTGACCTCAGGAGAAGCCTGGTCCATCAGAGCCATAATGAAATTGGTCAGCAGACAGCCAGGAGCCTGGAGAATGCATCTGTAAATTGGAACAACTTTCCCCCACCCTGAATCTAAGCAACACTGTTCCTTCCAACCTTTCCAGCATACCACACATCAGGGAGCTCTCTGCTTTCTATCATCCATCCCAGCATTCCCATGAAGAGCAGGGCAGGACAGGCTGCACTCAGGCACAGAGAAAAGTGGAAGATTCTCACTGTCATCTTCTCTTGTGAGATCCCAGTTTTAATCAGGGTAAGTTTAGATTTGGAAGTTGCTTTTTTGCTTCTTTTCTTAGCAAATTAAGAGCTAGCAACAGCCAGAGTGTTGATGAGGTACTTACTTTTCTCTCAGATCCTCAGTCCTTTTTCTGTTTTCATGGTATCTAACCTATATATATACAGATTATGTGGATTTATCTCCCCATTCACACTCCAAGAGACTTCTAAAAAATACTCTTTGTATAATTTAAAAACACTAGCAATAAAACTGTTCTGGCATTTTAGAGCAAGCCCTGAGATTTGTGGTTTCTCCTGCTGCTAGTGGGCCTGTATCTCCAAAGATCTAGAGAGAGATGAAGTTCACAGCATTAGAAGAAGCTGTAGGTGACTACTTGAGCTGCAATACTGGTCTGCTAATGGAGTGAGAACTGCTGTCTCCTTCCACCTTTCTTCCCTTTTCTGCTGAGCTGTGCTGAAGCCAGGAGCATTGCACAAGGGGCCAGGCTGACACCAAAGCCACAGGGTGGTTTCATGCAAACACACTGAGGCCAGGCTGCTGCCAAGGCAAACATCCCAGTGAGCAGGAGGTGACCGAGCTCTGGCAGCCCAGCCAAGCAGGCTCACACTGGGTGTGATAAGGCCCAGGAATGTTTGTGACAACTGTCCATCAGCTCCTGAGGACTGCAGAGAACCCCAACAAGCCTATTTTGCCTTAGCTGCTTTATTCCACTTTAACTGGATGTGATTCCTGTGGGCACACTAATACAACATAAAACTTTTCTGTTGGAAACTTTTAGTTTAATTTAGTCTCTGAGGCCAAATTTGAAAGATAGGAGGAATCAAACTTCCACAAATACAAGGCAATGCAGTACTCTATTTAGCCAATTTCCAGCTGCAAGAGAAAGAGAAGCTACCAAAAGGATTCAGGAATATCCATTTCTTCATTTCCTCAGGTGAACAGTGACTACAGGTAACTTTAGAAAGCATCAAATGGCAACTGCTAGACTAGATTTAACCCAATGAACATCTGAAGAAGGTCTGTGGTCCATAAGATTACCTTCCACTTCACAGGATACACAAGATTTCCAGAATACATCTTATATCTGTCCTTAAAGGGGTGCACTACATCAGCTACAAGGACAGTGACAAGTAACTCAAGAAAAATATTCCATATGGTGACATGTCAGGGTTCTACACACAACAGCTATGAAAACACAGCCAGTTTTATTCAGCTGTATCCTGTGTAGTTGTGTGCCCTAATTTTACAAAGGGAATAGTTTCATTTCAGTTTTCAGTACCCTGCAGTTAAGATATTTCTAAATAAACATCTACTCCTATGAAAAGAGATCCTAATTTGTCCAGGTCTCTTTGATGCCCTGTAAAGGCAGCAACTCATCCCTCTGCCCTCCACTGTAGCTCAGAAACAAGTATCACTGAAGTGGAATTATGCCCAAACAAAAATTTTCCTCTGTTTTATTTTAAAAAAGAGGTCTTAAAAAATTTTGGCATTTATTTGATTAAAAGTTTTAGACTAGACAAGAATGGTCATCAGGCTTCCTCTCCCCACTGCTCCTGTGCTATCAGTGCCATTATTTCAGGGCTGTGAAAGGTCACATTCCACAAAAATCACTTAACATTTTTATTCTGGGCTGGTACAAGAGGCCTTTTACATCCTTCCTCAGTCCAGATACTGTGTCTTCTACACCAAGGGATACCAGCACAAATCATTTTAACCCCTTCCTAAAGGATGTTTGTATTCTGTGAACAATCCTCCACAGAGCGTAACACACCACTACAAAAGAAGCTAGAGCTAGAAGGTGTCTCTTGGCAAGAGAGGGACAAAAAAAGTTCTTCTTAAAAAGACTTCCAAGTGTTTCAATTTGAAGTTAAAATTTCACTGCAATTGTTAAAGAGTTACACCACAACCTGGGGAGCTGTGGGTGAGTCACCTCACCTCCCACTTCTGTCAGTCCTGTGGAAGGACAATTAATACAGGTGAAGAGCAGGTAATACTTGGTTACCCAGGACATGACCATGCTTAGAAGGTCCAAAAAGGAGTCAACAAACACCTGCAAGATACTCATTTTGTTAAAATCCTCTGGAGTGCACTGCTGCTTTCTCAGAGGCCTCAAGTAATGCAGCTGAAACAAAGGAGGAAGGAAATTAGTACAGCAATGGCAGTGTAGCAACCTGTTGACACTCTCCCATATACTTCCGGGACTAAAATCACCAATTTAAATCACTATTGCCCCATTTCTAGGTGTTCGGGAAAAAAAAAACCACCAAACCAAAAAGTTGCAAGAAACACTCCCTGAACAGGTTTAGAGAGCTAAGAGGGCTTAGATCTTACCTTGAAATGATGACAAGAACCACATTGGCTTCTGCCAAACTGCTCTGTCAGCAGAACTAGCTGTTTGCAATTCCAGGTGTGACACTTTGGGTTGAATGCCAGATGAGCAAACAACAGCCAGCTAACTGTGAGCTCCCCCAAAGCAGGTCACTGAAACCGGGCCACGGGGAATGCTGTGTACAGGTACCAGATCCCCTCAGTGAGGTATAACACAGGTACAAAATAAAGCTAAGGGCTCTATTCACAGGCACTGGCAAATACATGGTCTTACTACAGCTCTCAAGCTGATTACTCCAATACTAATAAAGATAAAGCATTAATCCTTAAAGGAAGAGGAGAGTAGGAATCCCAGCTCACCAAACAGCGAGCAAAGCCGGAAGAGGATGGAAAAAGAAACCACAAACAGGCAGTGACCTGAAACGCCGCCTATTAAACCCAGCTGAGACACAAACAACCCGACAAGGCGAAGTTCAGCTTCACCACAAACCCAAGGGCGGCACAAGGCCGTGTTTCCCCGCAGCCCCCCGCTCACCCCTCCGGCCCTGCGGAGCCCCCTCCCAGCTCTCACCGCCTTTGGGCTTAGACTCCCCCGCGGCGGGCCCGGCCGAGGCGGAGCGCGGCTGCTGCCCTTTGCTGCCGGCCGAGGATCCGGGCGCACCGGAGCCGCAGGGGCTGCTCTTGTCCATGGCGGGGGCTGCGGGGGTCGCGCCGGGCGGGCTCTGCAGCATCAACGGGCGCCCCGGGCGAGCGGCGGCCCTGGGCGGGGGGGCACGACGGGCGCTGGCGGAGCCGGCGGGGGCCCAGGCTCATGGCCCGCGGGGGCGACCGGCGGGGGCGGCGCAGCGCGGACTCGGCCTCCTTCATGGCGACATCTTCTCGCTGCTCCGCTCGAACCGGGGAAGGCCGCGGGAGGCCGGGCCGGGCCTGCGGGGCTCCGGGCGCGGGGGAGAAAAGAGCTGCTCACGGAGCCCCGCGGGGCCCGGCGCTGCTGCCGCCCGAGGGGTCGGCACCACCCCGGCACCCACCGGCTGCTCGGCGCCGCACCGGCCCCGGCTCGGCCGCCGCTGCCCCGTAATGGCGACGAGTCGCCCGCAGCAGTGGCCGGACCCGGATGCAGCCGGTCCGGGCAGGCCCCCGGGCATGACGGGATTTGTAGTCCTGGGCCGCGCGGGGCGCGCCGGGAGCTGCGGGCCGGGCCCTGCGCCGAGCCCGGAGCCCGCCCCTCGCTCCCCACCTCAGCGGCATGGAAAATCATTCGGTATAAAATCATTGCTACAGATTTGCAACAAATAATCGTAAAAGTTTTGTTTGTTTGTTTGTTTTTAAAAAAAAAATCTCATCGGGCCTACTTGAAGTGGTATTTCAAACTTTTCCCTCAAAACAAAAGGGGAAAAAAGCCTCACAAGGCAACTCGGATCCTAAAGGCATTTATTTTAACCTTTAAAATACATTCTTGAATACATCTCCTGATGCCTTTTCTATTATTTCAGGGATGATAGCTTCAAGTTCCATGGGAGAGCAATTCCCAGCTTCCTAAAAAAAGTATGGGTGGAGCATGTAAGGGCATCTTTACCCTTAATTCATAATTCATACCGTGATCCGAATCTACAGCCCCTCAAGTAAAAGCTTCACTACCAGTTTTGTACACACAGGCCACATGCTCTGTAACACCAGTATCATCAACAAATCTAGGAATTTGTGTTTTACACGTTTCAAACATATCGTCTGTAAATGTTATTTTTAGAAAAACCTCATAAAGGCCTGATTTTAACACCTGATTGTTCCCTAATTAGGTCTGTTGTTCTTGGAATTTCTGTGGTAACTGCTGTAAGAATAGTTCCCACAGTATTTAGATCTTCTGGATTTGTGGGGGAAAAACCCCTCAACTTTCTAACAAAGTTGCTCCTCCACATTTGAAAATAAATAAGAAATAGCACATGCAGTACTAGAATGAGAGTATAGAGACACAAAACTTCTAAAAGCAAAACACAACATTTTTATTAGCAAATTAACAAAGGCTCTGAAAAGAAAATAAAGGCAAGGAAGACTTTCCCCAGATAAAAACAACCATATCATTCAAATAGTGTTCAATATGAAGATATTAGGAGCGAAGACTGGACATCGTTACCGGAGCTGCAGTGCCACACACAACACCGCATTCCTCCGGAGACCGACTGGCACCCGGCACAGCATCGCTTCAGACAGCTCCGAATCCTTTATCACAACCGTCAGATCACACGTGGTCACCTATAATAAAAAAGCATGCAAAGTTGCCGGGCACGGGAGGGCGGGGGCTGCGGTAGGACCCGCAGCTCCCTCACGGTCCGGCCGCGCTCCGCCACCCCCGTCCGGCGGGTCCGGCCCGGCCCCTGCGCCCCCGCCGCCATTGCTCCTGAGCACCCCGGCCACGCCCCCTGCGCGCCGGCCGCCAGCCATTGGTCACCGCCGGGAGCGCCCCCGCAGCTCATTGGCCAGGAGCGGAATGGTGGGCGGGGCGTTCCCCCACCCCGGCGTGCCGCGCGCCCGCTCCCGTTTCCACGGCGACGACAACGCCGCTGCGGCCCCGGTAACCGGGAACACGGGGAGAGCGGCTGCGGCCTAACTCTGCCTAAAACAATTGTAATGCTGTTGGCGCTGTAATGAACAGGGAGGGGATTCGGCTAAAAGCCTCCCGCTACTCCTGAGAGCACCGTTTGCTGTACAAGAGCAAGAGCCTGGGTCGTTCTTTTGGCCTGGCTGGCCATTACCTCTGCTTGGTCAAGGAGCTTTGAGCCCACACTAGGAAATTTCGGAGTTTTTTCTCGGTATGATAGCTGCTATCAGCAGAGTCTGTGGTTTCTGGAAAAACACAGAGGGCACTGGGCTTATTTTCAAGGCTCCACGTATTTTCCTTCCCTGCAACACAGCACCAGGGGTAGGACATGGGACAGACAGGTGGCCTTCGACCCAGGCCAAGGGCTACTACAGCTTCTTCTTGTCCCTGACAGAGCACAGGCCTGTCTAACCACTGCATGCCTTGGTGACTTAGGTACTTAGCTCAGCATTCAGCTATTCTGGATTTCAGAAGAGATTTCTCTAAGGTGACACCTGGCCCCAGGAAAAGTCCAAAGTATTGCATGACCACAGTATTTCACTTTTCCAAAGTGGTGTTGCCCCTTGAGGTCTTGTGTGGATAGTGTTCCACGAAAGGCTATTACAACCAAATATTTATCCTCTTTATAATGACTGTGATTGCTCTTTCAACTTCCCATTTCTCCACAGCCCAAACAGTACAGAAGCTGCTGCACATTTCTGGGGGCATGTCTGTATCCTCTACCACAGCTGCCTGATCAACCATGGATGTCTGTATCAAGCAGTAAGGAGGGTTCAGCTGCAGGAGCAAGCCCCTGCCAGACCCACCAGCCAAGCAGCCCCACAGGAACTGTCATTCCCAGCACAGCCTCAGTGCCACACAGTGCCACCACTGTCACTGGGTGTGCCAGGCAGGGGCACAGCTCGAGCAGCCCCAGCTCACGTTAAGCACCCACTCTCTGGCTGGGAGTGACAAGCACCACCCGAGCCCTGACACCCACACCAGGCTCCCACTGCCCTGGGGCTCTCACTCCCCTGGAGCAGCCCTGGCAGAGTGCAGCTGCTGCCCTTTGGTGCGGGGCCGGCACAGGAGGCTCCGCTCCACGCCCGGTGCCCGGCAATGATGACAAGTCACGTGCAGCCGTGTCCAGAGACGCTGCAGGCCCCACACAGAGCCCCACACACCCCCTCAGGCAGCACTCCCCTTGGCTTGATCAGACCGAATCATCACTGTCACCACAACAATACAAATCAGCCAGAAATAACAACCTGGCTGGGGTAGAACTTGGCTTTTATTCTCCAGCGCACTTCTCCAGAGACAGCAGAAAAAGAAACAGCTCAATTTTTTGGACAGCACATTCAGCAAAACAAGATGGGGAAAATTATTTTATAAAAGTAAAATCAGAAGAATAAGAGAAGTTTGAAACATAAAGAGCTAAACACTGTCAGTACTTGCATAGCACTAGCAGTAATCTGGAAATACAGTAGATGGCTATAAAACTTGCAAAAGCAAAACTGCTCCAATAGCTCTAGTAGCAAAGGAGGAGCCTTCTGAAAAAAAAAATAAATACAAGGAAGACTTTTTTGGTACTTTTCCTTTTTATATCCACAATGTAATGTCATCTGTTACAACATAATCCCTGCCATTGCCCTTGAAGATCAAGGCCTGTGTCCTCAGGAAGGCTGCAGTAACTAGTCAGAGAGTCCTGTAACTGGATGCAAGTTTCAGTAACAGTCCATGGTTCTAGCCAGACTTGAACAGAAGAATAGCGACTTGGCCGAGGTAGAAGTAGATGAAGTGCTTGGTCTCATGAGTCACATAGCTGCCAAAATTCCTTCCCACGATGCAGTGCCAAGTGGGATTGTATTTCTTGTCAAACTCCTGCAAAACAGATCATGACAAATCAAGAACTCTTCTAATAGGTATTCACTTTCTGAGCAAGGCAATCAGAGGAAGAACAGATGCTCTTACATACTAGGATTATTTTATTTACATCTTACTGTTCACCTGCTGCTTAGTCAGACACACAAAAACCCCTCAGCACTTCTGAACTGAGCAGTAATAAGTTTAAAACATTACTTTTGTTGAAGGAAAGTAGTCTTCTATTCCCCCAAATTCATAACATGATTGAATATACAATTCTCAAGTAAAAGATCATTAGTTTGAGACAAAGCCATAATTTAGACTTCATTGTTTATCAGCAGCACAGCTGCTGAACAGGAAATTCTCTGCCACATGCTCTGAAACAACAGTATGATCAATAAATCTAAGCACCTATGCTTTACATATTTTCAAATAAATCCTCTATAAATTCCCAGTAGTTGCTACAAAGGATATTTGAAAAGTACTGAACTCACTCTTCATCTTTCATAGGTACTTTCTGCATCTGGAGAAATAAAGCCTTTCTGTATTCTGGTCGTAGCAGAGACAACTGTTCTGTATGAATTAATTACTTCCCATGTTAGAGAAACTTCTCCATCCCAGGTACCCCATATTTTAAAGTTACCTCCACCCCAAGTGTCCTGGAGCAGAATCTCAGGCTTTGAGTGGTACAGCAACAGAACAGCTCCAGCTGGGTGCCTTCAGAAGGACACCGAACAAAGAGATTCCCAGGCAATTACACCCTCCCAATCTCAGTTCCCCACCCTTCACAGTTCAGACCGCTAATGACATAAGGGTCTGAGGACTTCTTGTTCTTTATTGCGTCTGGACAGTCTTTTTTATCTCTCATGTTGAAGTTTCTGCTGACAGCTATAACTTCCTTATTTTCCAGCCTGAACTAGCTCTTGAGGCCCTTTTTCACAGCGTTAGGTAGAAGTTAGCATATCCATGTGAAAATTCCCAGCTTGTGGCCTAAACCTTTATCAAATTTAGCTTCTCATGCCAAGCAGCTAACTCCAGACAGTGATCGGCCTTAACATTTCAACAGCTCTTCCACTCAGATCACTTTAACTTCTACTGACGCACTTTGATTTCTCCGTTCTCCTGAGCTGACAAAGCAGGAAATATAATCTGAACTAGATCTTTCTCGTGTATTGTTAATCCTACAAAAAGGATGACACAGATGTTTCAAACAGCAGATAATCAGTGCCACCAGGATATTTTTTTGGGGGGCTTATATCACTACATAAGGACAGGTGTGATTACAGAGAACTGCAGAAAACTACTTTTCCCCTGCTATTTTTGATCCAAAGATCGAAAGATCTTTGGCAAGAATTATAAAGAGATCCTTAAGATTAAATTAAATACAAGTGAAACCAAGAACAAGCTTCCTCTCAGAGGAAAACCACAGGACAGCTCAATAGAGTCGCTGTGTTTTGTACCAGCTCATCAGTCACAGGGAGAGTCAGGTGCCACTCTATCCTCACGTGGACAACGGGACAGTGGTAAAAAAGGCAGTAAGCAGAAAGGACTGCAAGAAAAAAGCAGCACCTAGAAAGGTCCATGTAAAAGGTGGGTAAAGGAACACATGGACATCAGCCTAAAGAGAAAGTCTAACTTGATTATCAAGCGTCTCTAGAACTTGTTTTTCTAGCACTACTTGCCCAGCAGCATTCTCCCCAATTGATTTTTCATGTGCACAAAGATATCACGAGCATATTACAAGCCAACATCTACCTTCTTTATGTGAGCAGCAATGTCCTTCTCAATGTTGTATTTCTCCAAGGCTTGAGTTGCACATTCCAC
>NC_031784.1:10365150-10420435 GCF_001522545.3 Parus major | reverse complement strand
GGGTTGCCCAGTCCCAGACTTTCCGAGCCGGACCCAGCCCCTCTCGGCAGCTGTCCCTGCCCCATGCTCAAGGCCGGCAACGCCTTGCCCTCACCGTCGAGCGGGCGCCGCGGTACCGGCGCGGTGCGGATGTAGAGCCGGTGAGGGTGCGGGACGGCGCGCAGCGATGCACGCACTCGGCTCCGCCGCCGCGGCTGTTTAACCGACCCGCGCGCGCCGCCGGCGCCTCCGAGCGCCCCAGCCCCGCCCCCTCAGCACCGGCCGCCAACCATTGGTCATTGCCACCATCACCCCGAGATCTTATTGGCCCCGCTCCGCCGCTCTTGCAGGGTTTTGCCGCAGCAATTTCTTTCAGCCCGGCATGCCTTGCGGCCGTTCCCATGACGACCGGCGGCCGCGGTGATGCGCGGCGGGGCCCGGCCTTGGGGCGGCCCGGCGGCCCCGCCGGCCCAGCGCAGGCCAGTCCAGGCCAGGAGCTCTGGCTCTCAGGCCGTGCGCAGCCCTTCCCTGTCGCTTTGTTTTTTAATTCATGGCTGAGCTGCTTGAACGCAGGAAGGAAGAAGGGGAAGGAATAATCCCCTGCACCAGTACAGGTTGGGGGCTGACCAGCTGGAACGCAGCTCTGCAGAGATGGAAGTTGGGGTCCTCATGGATAAGAAGCTGTCCCTGAGCCAGAACTGTGCTTTGGGGGCTAAGAAAGCCAATGGAATCTTGGGGAGCATTAGGAATAGCACTACCAGCGGGTCAGGGAGGTGATCCTGCCCCTCTGCTCAGCCCTCATGAGGCACGTCTGGAGACCTTTGTACAGTTCCAGGCTCCTCAGGACCAAGAGAGACATGGAGCTCCTGGAGCAGGTCCAATGGAGGGCAGCATAGACGATTAACGGACCAGAGTATCTCTCCTGTTAGGGAAGACTGAGGAAGCTGGGTCAACCTCAAGAAAAGGTGGCTGACAGGGACCTCATTAATGTGTATAAATATCTAAAAGGTTGGGTGTCAGAGGATGGACCAGGGTCTTCTTTCTAGTGCTGAGAAATAGGACAAGAGGCAGGAACTGATGCACAGAAGTTCCGCCTGAGCATGAAGAAGAACTTCACTGTGCAGGTGACTGCACTGGAACATGTTGCCCAGAGAGGTTGTGGAGTCTCCCTCAGTGGTGATACCCCAGAACCTTTTGGACACAATCCTGTGCCATGTGTTCTGGGATGACCCTGCTGGAGCAGGAAGGCTGGACCCACAGTGGTCCCTTCCAGCTTGATCCATTCTGTGACTCTGCGAACGCCGCTGGTTGCTGGTGTCCCTGCAGTGTCCTTGATTACTGAGTGAGAGGGACTCTCCCAGTCACTGCTCTGGCAGGCAAAGATCATCTGTCACTATAGCTGAGGCGAAAAAAATACCCAAAAAAACAAATATGATGCTTTGGAGGGCATCCTGCTGCAGAGAACATAGAGTTTAAAAAATATTATAAGAGAAAAATAGGAGAAAATCATGGTGTGGTCTGATGATGGTGCTAAAAGTCCCAATATGGCAGGAAAGTCCTGGGTGAGGGAGCCCAGCTCATGCCCTGGGAATGCAGTCCCTGGGCTGATTTTAACAGCATGATGTCATCTCTCCTGAGAATGGGTTAAGTAACTTCTTAAAAACAAAGCTGGCAGAACTCCTGGATGATTCAAATAATGTGATAAGCAGCACAATTTTTTTTGGGGGGGGGAAAAAAACAGTTTCTATCTAATGTGGCCTGATGCTCCTGACCAGAATCAAGGCACCTTTCCACTCCTCCTTGCAATTCCTCACAAACCCTCCCTCCTGTTCCCCACGAGGCCTCACTTTAAGTGAAGGAAACTGCAAAATTAACCATCTAAAGAAAAACTAAATAAAGTTAAAGAAAATAAAGCAAAGTTGAAGAAAACTATTTGCGAAATTACTCAGGTGCACCGTGGGGGTTGTGATGGGTTTGGGTTTTTGGGGTTTTTTTCCCCGTCATGTTTGTCCTCGTAGCACAGGTCCCGTTGCCCCGCGGAGCAGCGGTGGCACCGGGGAGGCTTCGGTGATGGTGTCCGGCAGAAGTGGCGTCCCCTTGGGCTGCAGATCCGTGGGTCCGGATGCGAGCGGACCCCCGGCGGAGCGCGGCTCCGGGCCCGGTGCGAGCGGACCCCCGGCGGGGCGCGGCTCCCGGCCCGGTGCGAGCGGACCCCCGGCGGGGCGCGGCTCCGGGCCCGGTGCGAGCGGACCCCCGGCGGGGCGCGGCTCCCGGCCCGGTACGAGCGGACCCCCGGCGGGGCACCGCCCCCGCCCCCGCCCCGCCGCTGCCCGAAGATGGCGGCGGTGCGGCTGTGGCGGTGCCGCTGCCCCGCGCTGCTCTCCCGGCCCGCCGGGGCTGTGCGGGCTCGCCGCGGCTTGGCCGCGGGGCCGGAGATGCACTTCGGCTTCCAGAGCGTGACGGAGGAGGAGAGGAGGGAGAAAAGTGAGGGCGGCGGCGGCGGGAAAGGGCGGGCAGGGCCCGGAGCCGAGCTGGGCTCCCGGGCAGCCGGTGATCGTTCTCCAGAGTGCTGGGGACGTGTTTGGGGCTGGGCCCTTGTTTGAGGCGTTACCGGGAGTCCCGGTGAATAATATCACTGTTACTTCCCTCAGCTCGGGAAGGCTGTGTTTCTCCAGAGACCTCTGTCGGGCCGCAGGCTCAGTAGGATTCAATTTATTTTTTATTTTCTTTTGTAATGAGTTTTCGTGCGGTATTTTTCAGCTCCACATAGTGACAGACCTCCACGGTGCAAAAAAAGGACACGCTTTACTTAGACTTTAGCATTTTTAAGTAAATTGCATCTCATTCCCATGTCCTTTCTTTGCAGTTTATCAGGTCTTTGAATCGGTGGCCAAGAAATACGATGTAATGAATGATTCAATGACTCTAGGAATTCATCGGGTGTGGAAGGATATCCTCATGCATAAAATGAACCCTTGCCCAGGAACACTCCTCCTTGATGTTGCTGGGGGAACAGGTAAATAATTTTGGTGAGTTCCACACGACAATGCCACACTGTTTTTCAGCTGTTTGTGTCTTTTCAGCATTACTTTGCCTGCTGAGATTTTTTTCTCGCCCTTAGCTCCCTGTCTTTAAAGCTAGTGAAGCATCTACTTGTCTTTCCCAGAGAAGGGTTGAGAACTAATATCTTTGTGTTTTGTAATATCTTGCTTTGAGGGTCTGAAAGTGTTATAGTCCTGCCATAATATGCTATCAAAAACTGTAAATTTGTGGAATGTCATGGACTCTTTGTTTTTAAAAAGTTCCCTGTTTGTCTATATACATATACACACACACTCTTTTTGTGTCTATACAGTGTGTCTGAGGGGGTGGTTTTATAAATATAGATGACTAAAAAGGAATAATAAGTTGGTTGGATGTTCAAAGCCTTATGTTTCAACTTTCTTGAGTCAGAAAACATGCCAAAATGTGTATCTTTCCTTTAAAACAACTGCAGGTGACATTGCCTTTCGATTCATTAATTATGTTCGCTCTGTACGACAACGCCAGCTCCAGAGGAAGCTCAAGCAGCATCAGAATTTGTCATGGCAGGAAATTTTTGAGAGTTACCAAAAGGACAAATTTAACTCACTTGGGGATTCCCAAGTGGTGGTCTGTGACATCAACAGAGAAATGTTAAAAGTTGGGAAGCAGAAAGCACAGCATCTAGGCTACTCTGAAGGTAAATAATGCATTGTACCATGGCAGTAACATTCTTGATAGTAAGAAACTGTAAGGGGCAAAGGTTTTTTCCTGTGTACATTTACCAAGAGTGGGAGCTGTGCCTGGGGAAAAGGAACATGAGTTGCACAGTCACTGATTGTGCATTTTGTCTGCTTGCCAATAACCCAGACATCCATGCTCCACAGACATGGTCTTGAACCTTTGGGGACTTGGAAGCAATTCAGCTGCAAATGCATCACCTACTGATTGTCCTGATGGAGGGAGCATGGCTTTTCATGTTCCTCAACCTGTGGAATCTTTCTACCAAAATGTGTTGTTTTTGGCTATTGTTGCATGGCAAGATGTTAGTAATTGTCTATAGCTACAGTTTGAGCAGAAATTCTCTTTTTACAGCTTTGCCACAAACAAATGGCAGCCAGCGGTGCTTTCCACTATGATGGAAGTTTTGGGTAAAATCTTTGTGGCACATACACACTATGTGTATGTGCAGAACAATGATCTGTTTTGCTGACCTGCAAAATTAACTACTCTGTCTGAAAAATTTGTGAGTTTAGGTCAAGGTGTCTTTCCTCCAACAAAACTGCAAAATGGAAATAGTAGTTTTCAACATCACTTCAAAAATAATCAATTCCTTCTAGAATGGGTGAGTTCTAGCCTTTCTGGAGCAGTCTGTATTCAATTCTGTGACTTTTCTTTCCCTACAGGCTTGTCCTGGGTACTTGGGAATGCTGAAGAGTTGCCCTTTGATGATGATAAGTTTGATGTATACACAATTGCCTTCGGAATCCGAAATGTAACTCGTATTGATTTGGTAAGTTACTATAGTGTATCCTGAGATGGGGTCCTTATGATTTTTTTATTCTACAAAGGAAGCAAAGTTGGAACCCCTTTGGATAGAGGAAGATCCTAGACTACTCCTGAAACATTTAAAATAAGTGGCATGTAGTATGCAACTTGTTTGAATGGAAAATGCAATTAAGTGCCCCACCTTTGTCATAAAAAGATAGATTTATACCAGTTGCACCCAATCCTTCCAGCTTTGCAAGCCACACAGTCTGTAGGGCAAAGGGCTGGACGGTGCAGTCATTCCCCACCTTCTTCTGACCATGCATGGCTGGATCTACACATGCACAGTGCAGTCAGTCTGCATCTCTCAAATCTTCCTGCAGCACCTGATCTATATCCCACCAACAGTGGGTCCAATGCTTCCTGCCCTTCTGCCAACAGACCTGCCAGAGCAGAGTGGGACAGAGGCTGCTGCTGTTGAACCAGCCTGTTCAGCCCACTTGTGCTTTACACTGGCAGAGCTCCCTATAAAGAACAAGTACAATTTTAATTAGGATAAGTAGTACTCTTTGTTCTAAACTCTCTTTGTCCTTTGAGAAGGACTGGCTGTTGTGGGGGTGACACCTGTCTGGATGCACTAGTTGTCTCTTTTGGAGGAGTATGGTACCACCTTGGCAGAGCTCCTGTGGAAGGTGAAGCATTTGGATGCAAACCACATTGAACCATGTGTCTTTGAACTTAATGTGCATGGCTTGTCCTGGTGCTTTGTCTGCACCCTTCCAAAGCACAGGTTCTTTGCCTTCATGCATACAGCAGTCTGGTAGCAGAGCTCCCTGGAGACCTGATACAAAACACACCCAAACTGCCAACTCTTTCAGAGCTCCTGTGTAGTGTTTATATTTTTTCCCATAGGAACAGGACAGTTGAAGTCAAGCAGATGTACAACCTTTAGAGGTTCTGGAATACAGCTCTGCTCTTGTATGAAAGAACATGAAGTTTTAAACAGGATTTTGTCTAGATTCTTGTTAGGTATTCTATTTTGATGCAGGATGGAATTTTCAAAGTAGCCAAAGATTTTCTTGTTTCTCTTTCCTTCCTGTTCTTACACATTGCTCATCCGAAACCCAGTATTATGCCTTCTTTGAACCTTTGGGTGTGCCTCACAGTAAAATCTTTTCTTTTGATTTAAAAAAAATTATCGTGCCCATTTTTGATTTTCAGTTTCTTGTATCTGAGTCACCTTCTCCCTTTTGTGTTTGGTCTGTAATTATAAGAGCTCTGCCAACAAACTTTCATCAACTGCGAGTAGGGAAAGAAAAGAAAATTGCAAACCCGACATCACAGTTTTGACACAAAGCCTTGTAAAAATCTATTTATGTAACAGCAAGAGTATTTGTGCTTTGGGTTTGTGGCACATTTGGGTTTTTTTTTTTTACTTGTTTTGTGATGCTTCTCTACAGTAAATATTGCAGGTTGCCAGTCAGGATACTCTTCATTCCCCTCAGTTCATCAGAATTGCATGATAATATCACATGGCATGATAACAGGCAGGTGCTGTTCTACAGAAGAAAACTTAACACATTTGCTTTGTCTCAGGCACTTCAAGAGGCCTATCGTGTGCTGAAACCAGGAGGAAGATTTCTCTGCCTTGAATTTAGCCATGTCAGCAACCCTCTCCTTTCCAGGTAGGAATGTGGTGATGCTTTATGCTGTGTCACAAGGCTCTCTTGTTTGTATTCAGACAGAATAAGAGCTGGGGACACTTTGAGACCACATCTTGGTGCACTTTTAAAGTTAGCTACAGGCTGCAGAGCATAGTGGCAGAGAGACCAGCTCGTGTTGGAGAGGGTTTAAATTTGTTTCTGTTAATCTGTATTTACTGTCCTTTGTGCAGGCTCTATGATCTCTACAGTTTCCAGGTTATCCCTGTTCTGGGTGAGGTTATTGCTGGTGACTGGAGGTCTTACCAGTATCTGGTGGAGAGCATCCGACAGTTCCCCCCTCAGGTAAGGCAGGATTTTCCCAAATTCACTAACACACAAAACACAATTCCAGCATAATCTTGTGGCCAGCTGGTTTATGGGTCTTCAGGTTGTTAATAATTGTGGCACTTATTTTTCAGGAGGAGCTGAAGGCAATGATAGAAGATGCAGGCTTTTTCAAAGTGGATTATGATAATTTAAACTTTGGCATTGTTGCCATTCACTCAGGTTTCAAACTGTGAGTCTGTGTAGCAAAACACCAGAAGTGTAATTTTCATGAGGGATATGAAAGCTGTGGAATTTTAACAGTATCAAGAGGAGTTCTAAGAACTTGTGCAGCAGGGCCTTGCTCAGCAGCTGGACTCAGAAGAACACAAGTTACCTCTGCCCACCAAGAAAGAGCGATTCCAGTGGTGTTTCTTACACTTGCATTCCTCTTCAAGTGTAATGTAAAGGATATGGCCAAAACTGAGCACTGCTAACAAGTGGAACAAGTTGGCAGTGGGTGTGGATACACAAACAAACTGATTAGTCTCCAAATAAGATGCCTTTCTTTTTACTAAGCTTTGAGGAGGATGTTATACTTGTGGGAAGTAACTTGGATTTATGAAGTAACTATGGACTTTTATGAAGCTGTTATTATCTTTGTCATGTGGAGTTTAAGGATTTTTTCCCACTCCTTTACTTCTTTCAAAGGCAAATGATGGAAGGCTTATGAAATAAAAGGGCTCTGTATCAACTTATTTCCACTTAAATCAGTCTTGTAAGAAGGTTTCCTAAGAAAGGATGGATTTAGAGTGTGGGAATAGAGGTGGGAATGTTCATCCTTCATTCACATGGCAATAAAGAGGATAATGCAAGAGGGCAAAGGGATAAACTCGTTCCAAGGGTTTTATTAGCAAAGAAGCCATCTTTTGAAAGAAAATAAATACAAGGAAGACATTTTTGCTTTTCTGTATAGCCACAATGAAAATACGAGCCGCTACAGCAAAATCCCTGCCCATTAACAATACAACAAAAGACCTGAAGATCAAGGTGTGTTTCCCCAGGAAGGCTGAAGGTGGGAATCAAGGTGCAGTCCTGTACCCAGGTGCAAGTTTCAGTAACAGTCCATGGTTCTAGCCAGACTTGAACAAAAGAATAGCGACTTGGCCGAGGTAGAAGTAGATGAAGTGCTTGGTCTCATGAGTCACGTAGCTGCCAAAGTTCCTTCCCACAATGCAGTGCCACGTGGGATTGTATTTCTTGTCAAATTCCTACAGAATAGAGAATTAGAAAGTCAGCATTTTCATGGTAATTATACTAATATTGTCTAACAGTTGGGGAGGTTTTTTTGGCAGTGATTTGTCACTTGTTAACAAGTATCGCTTTTGGAAGATAGCAATTAAGGAGCAACATATGTTCTTAAGCACAAGGATCATCTGTCACTTTATAACTCATCTGCTGCTTAGTCATACCAAAAAAATATTTTAAAAAGTGCTTCCCAGCAGAGCAGGAATAAAATATACGTTTGGGGTGGTAACTTTTCCCCTAAAGTCATGCCATGATCTCAGACCATAACTTCTAAGAAAGAATTTGTCTGCTTGTTCTGAATCTCCAGTGAAGCTGGTATTTTGACTTCATTAGATATTTTTTACAATAAGGATGCTGAAAGGACACTTGATGGAAAATTCTCTTCCACATCCCTGACACCTGTTCATAAGATGGTGTTGTGATATGCTGCTGTCAGGAGCCTGCTACAAATAAATTCCTGTGTACAGGTCTACAGTGAGCAAACACATGCAGTCAGTGGATTTATACTGCAGTACCTAACAGCTATCAGCTGAAGAGATTTTTGTGAGGACATGGAAGTTTCTGTTCTGCTCAACCAAACCCTTCAGCTCCTTGCAGCTCAGTCAGGCTCCCAGTAGGAGTCAAGAGAAAAAATGTGACAAACTGTAAGCTATGAACCATCTGTTCAGCATTAGCATGAACAGCTTGTCTTACATGTTGTGGGAAAGGGAAAAAAACCAAACCCACTTATTACATGGTCATCAAACCACCAGTCTTTAAATAGGCTGCACAGAGCCCGTGTCTTGTACCAGCTCATCAGTCACAGGGAGAGTCAGGTGCCACTCTATTCTCACGTGGACAATGCGACAGTGGCAGAAAAGGTGCAAGGCACTACAAGAGAAAAGCAGAAGGACCTAGAAAGGTCCATATAAAGGGTGGGGAAAGGAACAGAAAAAGTCTAACTCGATTATCTAGTGCCTCTAGAACTTGTTTCTCTAGAGCTATTTGCCTAGCAGCGTTCTCCCCAATTGATTTTACACGAGCACTTTACAAGCCAACATCTACCTTCTTTATGTGAGCAGCAATGTCCTTCTCAATGTTGTATTTCTCCAAGGCTTGAGTTGCACATTCCACTGCGTCTTGCTGCATCTCTTCTGACATGTCTGCATTTTTGATCACTGCCTTTCGATCACTCATGATTGCCTGCTTGGAGAAAAAAAAAAAAAAAAAAGAAGGAAATTCAGAGTTGCAGAAGCACCTGCCGGAACCACCTGCTGCCGAGCAGCCCCACAGGTAGCGCCATTCCCAGCGCGCTCTCGGGCGTGCAGGGCACGGGCACGGCCCCGGGCACAGCCCGAGCAGCGGGGCTCAAACGCCGCCTCCCGTTCGGCACCCGCTCCCCGGCCCGGAGCCGCACCAGCGCCGCCGCCCTCCCGGCCCTCCCCAGCCCCGCTCCGGCCCGACGAGCCCGGGAGCTCCGCCAGAGAGCGCGGCCGCTCCATCGCCCGGCCCGACGGCTCTTCCCTCCCCCGAGGGAGGCGAAGGAAGCCCGGCCCGCGCGGCCAAGGGCTCGCAGCCCCGCCTGGCTACAGGGTGCCGCCGGCAGCTGCTGGGAATGAGGGAAAACCGGAGGCGGCGGCCGGGGAAGAGCCCAGGCACGGAGGAGGAGCCGCCGGGACACGAGGGGTACCCGGGTACCGGGATGGCCGAGTCTCTCCGGGCGCCGCCCGCGCCCCGTCCCTCACCGTTCGGGCGCTGCGGGACCGGCGCGGTGCAGAGCGGACAGCGCTGCGCTCTGGTCCGTGCGCGCCTCGCAGAGCCTTTGCCCCGCCCCCTGCGCGCCGGCCGCCCCCATTGGCCAACGGCTCCGCCTCCCGAGCTCCCATTGGCCAGCGCTGCCGGTCCCCGAGCTCCTATTGGTCAGTACTGCTGGTCCCCGAGCGCCCATTGGTCAGTACTGCTGGCCCCCGAGCACCCATTGGTCAGTACTGCTGGTCCCCGAGCGCCCATTGGCTGCGGGGCGGCTCCCGGCAGGGTTTTACTGCAGCGTTGTCTTGCGGCCCGGGATGCCCCGCGCCGCGTCCGTTCCCATGGCGACCGGCGGGATGCGGGGAGGCAACGGGAGCACAGGGCCCGTGTTTTGGGATGATGAAGTAGATTTGGGCTGTGTATGGAAAGCTTTCAGTGCTGACTGCCGTGGTACTGGTGTGCTGCGCCACGGGGGGCTTAGATTGGACATTAGGAGGAATTTCTTCACAGAAAGGGAGATTAGACATTGGCAGGGGCTGCCCAGAGAGGCGGTGGTGTCACTGTCCCTGGAGGTGTTTGAGACTGGACATGACACTGAGTGCCATGGTCTGGTTGACATGGTGGTGTTTGGTCACCGATTGGACTCAATGATCTCAGAGGTCTTTTCCAATCTAATTCTGTGATTCTATGTGGCATCATCGGGTGATACTGGATAAAAAAAACCAAACATGTTCCTTAAAGTACGTTCAGTCTCCCAGGCATTGTAATGTGTCCACCAGCATCTGTAAAACACCTTTCCATAGTTGATATGTGGGCCCCAAAAGCCATTTTATTACTTGCCCCAGCCTGGATCTCACAGATGTTGTGTTTAACCAATAATCTCAGCAAGATTGTTTCTCTTTGGAACAAGCTCTTGTTGGGAATAGCCCTTTCAATAGTACATGAAATTACTGAGAGAATACTGTGATATTATCTGGGGCAGCTGTGTCAGTAATAGGCTCTTTACTGAGAGTGAAGCCCACCCATGTCAAAGGAAGGAGTTCCACAGCTTGTGAGTGGCACTTGATCACCTGTCCTGTTCACCTGTTTCCAGCTGTGTCTTTTCAAGTCACACTAAGTGACCTCTGATGCAAATCTCTGACCCATGTTTCCTGGGTATGATCAAGTCAACTGCAAACTTTGTTCCTTTAGTGAACCAAATCTATCAGACTTTTACACCATCTTTTGCAGACCTCACTATTTCTGCAACTCTTGCCTTTTTTTGTTTGTGTTTGTTTTGGGGGTTATTTTGGTTGGTTGGTTGGGTTGCTTTTGTTTTGGGTTTTTTTTTTGTTTGAATGAAGCAAGATGTTTTGGTTGATCCTCAGTGCTCTGTTTTCTTAGTTTCACTCTCCCTGGGGCACTTTCTGCTGACACTCATGTCAGCAGATAGAACATTGCTGTTGTGTCTTCCACACTTGGTGATCTGTTAATAACAGGACTCAACCACGTCTACAGCAAACAGCACAGGATAACTTAAAAGAGCTTTTTAAATACTGGTTGGTAGGACTCCCATTTCCTTGTAGAAATTTTAAAAAAACCCACCTCAAGAGCAGTCATTCACCTCACTTGAAATGTAAATATTTTGCATATTTATGCAGAGTAGTTGCCTGCTGAGTGTCACTCAAAGAAAAAGCAGCATAACTGCAAGCAACTCTTGCTTTTGCAAACTCTAAGGCAACCTCAGAAAAATAAAGTGCCCCCAGAAATACTGAAACTGCATAAAGTAATACTGTTGTCACCCTAAAATATCTCAGGAATAACTCCTGACTCCCAGGTTTTAGCATTCCAGTTAGATATTATTCACAACTTTGCTTGTGTGCTAGAGTTGTGAGTGGTCTTGGGACCACAGTAAGTAATTAATTCCCAGGACTGTGTTTTTCTGCAGCACTTTGAGTAGATCTTTGAGTACTGGACAGTTTTGTGCTGACACAACGGAGCCATTTAACAATCTTCCAAGTGCTTCCACTGAACTTCAGAAACACCCACGAATCTCTGAGGGGGTGGTTGTGTTTGGTAGCTGCAGGCAAATTTCTCTGCATTAAGAGATGGTTTGCTGAAGGAACAATTGTGATGACGAGTGCAGGAAATGTCAGTGTGGGTGAGATACACGTAGTTAATGAGAAACATTAAAGCCTGAGATACATTAGAATCCTACTTGTTAATCAAGAATATAAAAGTAGAGTTTCCCTCAGGACAGAGCTGCAGGGAAAGGCAGAACAAATAAACACAGGAGATGATAGCTGGGGTAGAGGAGGTGCTGAAGAAAACTGGGTAATGGATAAGGCATCTCATGAGATTTCTCTCCCAGATGGAGGTTAGGCTGGAAGCACTTTTTGTGAGATTGTTTTTTACTCTGTGTTGCACAATGTATCACTGTATTAGCAGAGATTTTTCCTGGGGCTCCTAGTTAATACCAAAACGTTAAATAATCAATATTAGCAATGAAACAACTTCCATTTTCTTTTTCTTTCCACAAAAGTGAAGAAATCTCCACACTGAAATTTTCTTTGTAAACTTGGGATTTATATGCAAGGACTTCCAATTCAATTTTGTATCTACAAGTTTGTGGTGGTGGAAAAATGTCAGCAGTCCAAGTGAAGTTATCTCCATGGTCTCCAGAGAAACTGGATCCATTTCCTGAGTCCTGCAGTGAATGCAGGTGAACCAGCACATGAGGAGTGTCTCTCCCTCTCTCAAAGTGCAGCCAGGGCCCAGCAGAGCTCAGCACCACCAGTGTTAGACCCACTGAGGCACTGACATGCCCTGCCCCACAGGCAGCTCATCTGCCCTCTGTGAGCTTTTCTTTTTGGTGGTTGCAGGTGTCTGAGTCAAGGCTGTAATTCCCTTATTTGTGATGAAGTTGCATTAAACCCCTTCATTAAGGAGATGTGTGTTTTCCACTTTAAATGCAGTTGGGGCCGCAGGGAACAAGCAGCAGGCAGTCTGTTCTCTCACTAGAGTGTGTGGGAGCAGCACTGAACTGGCAGTTTTAAGTTTAGACTGTGCTGCATTGGGAATGTGGGATCATCTTGTCCAAATTGTTGGTTTAGTTGTTGCCTTTAAATAGTTACTTAATGTTATTTTGGGATAAAAGCTCCTGCAGGCATGCAATTCCCTCTCAAATTCCTCTTCCTTTTTCTGTGTAAATAATAATGTCCCCATTCTCTCTGATGGTAAAAGGAGGAGGCCAAAATGGATAGATCAAGAGGGGACTTCTCAAAGTGGGAATTACCTGATACTATGATTGTGGTGTTAATCATATTGATTGACTGATATTTTGAAGTCTTTCCTTGTTATGACTTATATACACATAATAAATTACTTATAGGGTGAGTCTGTATATTTTTAAAACTTCAGCATTTGCAGGGTCTGAATCTTGACAAGTCTGAGACCAAATACAGTGTTACAGCTTTGCAGAGGATTGGATTACTGGTGTTAAATACAGGCTTTATTTCAATACCCTTGAAAGAATTCAAGTATCATAGTAATTACATGTTTTATGCATCTATGTGAGAATATTATGGATGTTTAAACAAATAATGAAGTAATTACACAATTAAGAGTGGGACAAGGGTTTGCTCTCACCTCCAGACAGCAAAGTCACTCTGCCAAGTAAAAGCACCAAGGTCATCTGCCATGCTGCCATCCAGCTTCAGAGACATTGAATATTTCAGCAGCTCTACTAAACTTTTACACCTTCTTCCTTCTGTCTTGCATGTGCTCTCCTTTTGACCAAAATACATGCCAGGGTGTTTCAACTGTGACTGCACAAAACTTCATTTTCCCAAAATAAAATAATGAATGAGGATTTGGTCTCTGGGCTGTCACTAAGAGCCCTGCAGAAAAGTCTCTCGTTCTTCCAGCTTTGGTAAAGGGATGTTACCTGAGAGAAGACAAAAAACAAGTTGTGTAAGACCAGCTGTAAGTTCCCTTGTGGGCACGACACCCTGGCCTGGAAGTGTTTCTCCAGTTTGCTTCATGATCAGGCTGCCTAAATAGCCTGAGCAAGTCAGGAAAGTAAGTCCTGTCTGACATCCTGTAAGGAATTTTTCAACATGTACAGTAACTTCAGAGTCAGGTCAGCCTCTGTACTGCTTCTGGACCAATAAATTGCATATTGTTTTACACAGATGGCTACACTAATTTCTTTTAGTACTCCCTATTATTGATTAGTATTTCTGAAAGTAAATGCAGCTATGGCAGATTATTTTCTTCAGGGTAATTCAGGTGAGATTAAGAGATTTTTATAAGCAAGCCATTACCTGGTGGAGCTACAAAATACTCCTCTACTTTCTCTCTGGCATTTTCCAGCAGCTCTTTAGTGCAGTTGCCTTCTGTCACATCATCTTCTCTGAGATACAGACACCTGAAGGACAAAGATTACTGCTTGTCTTTAAACTATTCTGTGAATATGAAGGGTGGCTTATCTCTAAATCTGGTTTTGGTCTCTTAAATAAACACTGAGACAAGTACTGGAACGTTTTGAAGCACCCAAGAATGTCATTGGCAGGCATTTGGGAGATAGTGTGACAATTAAGACATTGAAAAACTGAAGTTCCCCTTTGCTTTGCTCACACATAAAAATTACACGTGCCAGTAACAACCTTCTCCCACACAAAACCACAGGAAGACATTTTGAGCAAAGGGACCACACACATCGTGATTCCCAGGGGGAAAAAGTCACAAAAGCAAACAGTTTGATGCATTAACAGATAAAAGGAGGCTGCTGTGATTCACCACCTGTCCTCCAGCACTGAATCCATCGGTTCCACGCCGTCGGTGTTTACTTCATGGAGCTGATCAGCAAACTGGATCGCTTTCTGCAGCCGCTCCACGCCCTCCGCATCCCTGAAATCCACCAGGGCCAGGTGCTCCAAGTGGTCCAGCACTTCCAGCGACACCTTCTGCTGTCAAAAGCACCAATACGGACAAAAAAAAGTGGAAAAAAAAACCCAGTAAGTTTAACAGTGCTACTTTATTTTAATTAGAAACTTGTTACACTTCAAAACCGGAGTTTACAAACAGTCCTAAAATCGTTAAGGCTGGGGAAGACCTTTAAGGGCACCAAATCCAAGCCACTGGTCGGGACCCGCTGATTGCTGTGGCTTCCTTGGGGAATTTCCTGGGCTTTTCTGCTGTTCCCGCTGGCCCGCCTGGCGAGGGGCGGCGGTGCCGGTGCCGGTACCGGCGGTGCCCGTGCCCGGTGCCCGCAGTGCGGGGGGAGCCGCCCGGCGCGGAGCCACCACCCGACGGACAGCGCGCGCATGGCGCTTCCGCCGCCTGACGTCACAGCCCCGCTAGTGACGCCACCGGCGCGCCGGAAGTGCGTCACTGGGCGGCCCCCGTCCCGGCGCGGCCGCCGCGATGAACAGCGTGGGCGAGGCGTGCACGGAGCTGAAGCGCGAGTACGACCAGTGCTTCAACCGCTGGTTCGCCGAGAAGTTCCTCAAGGGCGACAGCGCCGGCGACCCCTGCGGGCAGCTCTTCAAGCGCTACCAGCTCTGCGTGCAGGTGCGTCCGGCCCCGCGGCCCCCTGCACTGCCTGCCCCGAGCGGCCTGGCCCCGCGCTGAGCCCTCGTGCCGCCGTCCCGGTACCCCAGGAGCAGCGTCGGGTCTCACCAGTCACCCCGACACGCAGCTCTGGCTTTATCTCGCCCTGTGTCCGGCGGTCAGGACGTGGAGTATTTTACAGGCGTCTCCTGTTTTTATTGTACGTGACTGTAAGGTTGCTCTGTAGAGGCTGCAGCACGTTTCTGTTAGACGGACTGTAGTTCAGTGACTTCTCACTACATCCTTCAGCAACTCTAACGTCGAAGCTTTATTCAAACCAGCTTTTAAGATTACTTTTTCTAGTAGAGTACTTTTTTATTTTCTTTTTTTTAAGATGATTTCTATTCAGGCAACAAGCGACAGGATGAGAGGTTATATACTTAAACTCCACCAGGGAGGTTTAGGTTGGACATTAGGAGGATTTTTTCACAGGAAGGGTGATCAGACGTTGGAATGGGCTGCCCAGGGAGGTGGTGCAGTCACTGTAGGAGAGCCTGGGCACGGCCATGGTGTGGTTGTCACGGTGCTGTTGGGTCATAGGTCGGACTTGACGATCTCAGAAGTGTTTTACAACCAAAGTGATTCTGTGGTTCTGTGTTTTGTACCAAAGGTAACATCATGTAGCCCTATAAAGAAGTGCTGAGTTTAATTTTTTTGTTTTCTTTTTTTTCTTTTCAGAAAGCCATCAAGGAAAAGGACATACCTATCGAGGGCCTGGAGTTCATGGGCCAAAGTAAAGGAAAAACTGAAAACTCCTCTTGATGTTGGCTGAATGGGTGCAGTCACTAATAGGAGCCTTTGGACTAAGCACCATCACCAGGTGTACCACAGATGCCACCTGGATAAGACCTTTGTTAATTGCTTTATAGGAACTGATGAATGTTCTACTTGTGAAAACAAACGGCTAAAAGGAAAAAATCTGAATCATCAGCAGTGGTAACTGCTGCCTCCTTTCCAGTGAAAGTTGGTGGTGGTTCAGCATTGAACGGCTTAAAAATCCATGTGATTTAACTTCCCACTGAATGTACTCTGTAATGGGGGAATGCTGGTTGGAGTGGGCTGAGGTGGTTTCTTTGTGACTGATTTATTTTGCTTATTTATCTAGCACTTGAAAGTGTTGCAAAAGAATATGGAGGGGGTTGATGTACTTTCTATCATCTCTATGCTGCTGAATTTTGGTGAAGAAGTTAGTTTCATGTCATCCTGAATGCTGAAGGGCTTAAGCACTGTTTTGTGTCAGCTACAGAGATGGTTTTAAAGCACTAGAGGACCTGCAACAGCTTGGCTAAAATAAATATACCAGGTTATACTTTGTTCAAGTAGGTAACTGTGCAGTAGAGTCTGATTGTGACCCCTTGGAGAGATGGAAGTGGCCTGCTCAGCAGCTGAAGAGAAAGCTTTTAATGCAGAAGTTACTTCAGCCTCTTCTGAGGTACTGACAAACTTGAATACCCTCTCCTTTAGCATTACACATCCCTGTGGTTTGATCCTCACACAGGGATGGAGCAAAGCTTGCCCCTCTCCTTACACCAACACAGTGAAAGAGTAAAAGGTATTATGGCCTGGGGACAAAAGATAATTTCATCATTCTAAAATTACAGTGAGGAAAAAAGAAAGCTTCACTCTCTGCTTTTAATTAATACTAATCCTCTAAAGGTTTTACTTTAAAGAAAATTTAAAAGGTGCAGTTCTCAAACATTAGAGTTGGCGTGTTTGCACCACAGCCCCTCACAGACCCCAGACACTGAGTCCTGTGGGCCTTGTGCAGAGGATCAGGAACTGCTGCAGCCTGAGGCTGTTGTTCCTGTGCAGTCACATACCCAGGTGAGCCATGTTCTTGTTCTCAGGTGCAGAGAGCTCCTACAGTGGGGTTAAATACAGCACTGAAAAAACAGGCTGTTGCCAAAGTGTTGTGTCACTCAGGTTTGAATAAAAACAGGCCTAAGAGAAGGATCTATAAACAGCATCTTGAAGACAGCTGATGTATTTTTTAAGGAATAACACACAAAACCAGTTTGCTTTTCTATGATTTTCGTGTAGGGCTAAATGTGACTTTGTCAGCTTTAAAACAACTGTGCCCATCAGTGCCTTGTACTTTCAACACAGGGAAACTCGTCTCAGCAGTCTTTTACTGGTAAGCAGACAGGAAAAAAAATCACATGGAAACATGGAGAAGGGCATCTTGCAGTACCCACTTTGATCCTCTCTTGTCATCCATCACTCCTTTCAACAAGATGCCAAAGCAGCTGCTGTGTTCTACCTTTTGAGAACCACATTAATGATAGCTGAGATAGAGCTCAGTTTGACATTGTGGAAAATATACAAGTTACAGTAAGAACTGTAAATGTTTGAATTATAGTGAGCAAAAACTTGAAAAGGAAGGTTGTGCTGGCACAGGTGTTGGCTCATGTAATCCCTTCTACTTCAAGCAGCTTCTGCATGACACAGTACATGTAACACAGACAGAAGCAGTAGAGCCAAAATTGTGTTTTCTTCTGCAAAAGCTGTGTGAGATTTTGTACAGACTGCAGCTTTATGGAAAGCAGAGTGGTGAGCAGGATCTGTGCTGATGTACCTGAAAAAAAGAGCTGAAGGTGAAGTGTGAAGGCAAAGTTTAGCTCACTATCTTTGCTGCCCCTCCCTCTGCCAGAAGGGACCAAGAGAAAATCACCTTCATGACTTAATAAATATTGCAAAATGGAGAATATGTTTCAGTATATATTGAGTTTTAACCTACATGTCTGTTCTTCTGGCTGTGAGTTTAGAATCGTCAGTTAAACCAGATATGAGGAATATGAAACTGATTTATGCCCTATGCCAAATGCACTCCTGTTGTTTGTGTTACCAGACACAGGAACATGTGTTCCCATCCAGGCAGTCAAAGCCCTTTGTTCCTGCACTCCTGGGGGAAACTTTAATGCTTTATGCAAACACTGAACTGAAAAACTTCTAAGGATTCAGGTAAACAAGTCAAATCCCAAATTCACGTTCAGAGTTGTTTATTTAAAGGACCCCATCACAAGTACACACAGGGGGCCACAACATCACTCAGCTTCATCACAGAAGAAACACCGAGTTTCTGAAACTATGACCCCAAAAATGATGGCTCCCACTCAACAATCTTGTTCAAGATGGGGAGAGACAAAGGTCTGGCTGTTGTCAGGATCTTGGTTTTAATCTTCATAACCAGTTGGGAGAGCGTTAACGTGGGGGTTGTGAAACAGAGTTTTATTCCCATCACCCCAGGGGAAACGCTGTTGAAAGAAGAAAGAAAATAAGCCAGTTTTCTGAACAATCCCTACAAGCACCTGAAACCCAGAACAGTACAGACACATCAATTCTCCCAGACAATTAGTGACAAGGCAAGAGGAAATGGCCTCAAGCTGTGCCAGGGAAGGTTCAGGCTGGACATCAGGAGGGATTTCTTCACAAAAAGGGTTGCTAAACATTGAGATAAACTGCTCAGGCTGCTGAGGTCACTGTCCCTGAAGGTGTTTAAGCTGGATACAGCACTTAGTGCCATGATCTGGTTCACAGGGTGGAGACGAGTCAAAGGTTTGACTCCATCTCAGAAGATTTTTTCAACCTAAATGATTCTATGATCACACACCTTGACAGCCTGGTGAATTAAGCAAGCTGGCTCCCAGGATGTAGGAAGCATGAGTTGGAAAACTGTCTCCCTTAGCTGGGAGCCACAATCTCTACACAGCACAGTCTTTGCTCTTACTTAAACATCCACTGTGCTGTATTATGAGGATCCCAATTTTGAGTATTTGGGATCTCCACTGCTACCTTTCAGATCTGCATTAAGTACAGCAGCTCTAGAACTGAAACATTTTTCAGCAAGACATTAGGAGGATTACTTTGGATTGGGAAGGCCTGTGAATACCATGGGTACTTCATCAGAGCTGTGACAAACTCTTACTGCCTCAGAAACAGCCATGAGTTACATCAGCCACACTCTCAGGTAGCGATGGAGAAAGGAAAAGAGCCTCTCGGAGGCAGAAGAGAGCTGTGAGACACGGCGGGCAGCAGTACCTTGGTCCTGATGCGGAGGTGGGGGTAGGGCACGAACTCGGGCCGCTCGTGCTCGTGCTGTGCCTTCAGGTAGCAGTTCAGCATGCACACGGCCACGCCGGGCAGAGCCACCACGAACGTCAGCATCTTCCAGGTGCGGGCTGGGCGGGGCAGCGATCAGAACAACAATCAGCACTCTGTTAGCGTTACTGACCCGGCAGCGCCGTAAATACAATTAGCGCGTTAACGAGGCACTAATGAACCCCGTGTCCGAGCGCGGGTGCCCTCCCCGTCTGTAACAGGGAGCCGGGCTCACGGTTCAAGCCCCTCTGTCCCGGCGGGGGCTCACACCGAGCGCCTGCCATGCCCCGTTCCCACAGCGAAGGGCACCGGCTGTCAAGGGCAGCGCCGCGCCGGCCGCGGGCCTCGGCTCCGCCCTCGCCCCGCAGAGCCCCGTTACCTCCGCCCTCCTCGTGTGCCGCCGCCGCCGCCATGCCGCGCGCCAGCGGGGAGCGCGGGGCGGCGGTGCCGAGCAGCAGGCGGGACACCCGTCCGAGCGCCGCCATGTTCTCCTGTCCGCACACCGGAACCGGGGCCGGAACCGGAACCGCGCCGCGCGGGACCAACGGCGGCAGCGGCCGCGCTGACCTTGAGCCGGGCCGCCCGCGCGCACGCGCCGCCCTGCGCGGGAGGGGCGGGGCTGTGACGTCACTGAGGGGCGGCCTGAGGGGCGGCCCGGCGCCATCTTGGTGCTGAGGGCGGAGCTGGGGGGGCTCGTCCTGGGCGCGGTGGCAGAGCCGCAGGGTGACAGACACAGCCTCGCTTGGCTTGGAGGTGACCTCGGGAGCATCGTGTTCGTCCTGTGACCCAGCATTACCGTGTCAGCCAGGCCATCGCACTCGGTGCCATGTCCAGTCTTCCCTTAAACGCCTCCAGGGACGGTTATTCCACCACCTCCCTAAGCCGCCCGTTTCAATGTCTGTCCACACTTTCTGTGGAGAAATTACTCTCGATGTCCAACCTTAACCTCCCCTGGTGCAGCTGGAGGCCATGTCCCCTTGTTGCTATTACCTGGGAGAAGAGGCCGATCATCACCTGCCTACAACCTCCTGTCAGGTAGAGAGTGATAAGTAGTTAAGAGAGTGAAAAGTCCTGGGGCTGTGGGGTCAGGGAGAGTGCTGAGGATGTCCCAGGCTTGAGGGGATCAGAGGACCCCTCAAATGGTGCAGTTTTGCTACCTTTAATGTGTTTTTAATTACATGGTTTCCTGGGATGATTCTACTGAAATAACACCGCTTGAATGAACACAAGATCTTCAGAGAAAAAAAAAAATACAACTATCTAGGTTCTCTTTCAGTTCTTTATTGGACCCTGATGGTTGGCTTTGACTTTTGGCAGAAGCTGTGTAGGTGGACATACATTTTTCAGCACTTAAAGCCCCACAGCAAAATGAGAGGATTCCCATGGTGCATTTAGAAACTGTAACAGTAAAAAGGCAAATAAACTGAACTTTTGGGAAGGATAGTGGTAGGGGCTGGAATGACATGAAGGACTTGTGTTTTACTCCAAACGAGGCTGTTGTTGGAAGGAGGAGGTTTGTTGGTCTTGTGCACACCTTGATCCCATGGAATTGGTCATTTCTCTGTTGACCAAGGCATGCAGTGTGGCATGGCTGTAAGATGTATTTGCTGCTGGGGGGCAGGATTTCTTTATCCATTTTCACTTGGAGCAGGGCTTGGCTCCAACTTACCGTGCAGCACAAAAGAATTTTAAGATGACCAGAACTTTGGAAGGCTGTGTGAAACACACCTTGGCATAAAAATATTGCTCAGTAATTTCTTTATCTGGGCAGTGTAAACTGTTAAAAGTGCTTTGGTTTCTTTGTTCCTCTTCTATTTTTTTTAAATTACAATTACCTCTTCCAGTACTTTCCTTTTGTATTATTTTATTTAAGAAATAATTTTAAGGACAGCTTTGCTTCCATATGGAAAGAAGTTATTCCCAGGTGGTACTGTGTGTACCTGCAGAAGTGTTCTGTCATCATGGACATGGTGCATTTTGTACAAAACAGCCCTTAAACCACTGGGGTTCGCCGTGTGTGCACACACCTGCTTTGCAAAATCCACATTGGAGGTAGATTTTGTCTTTCCACACCTTCATCCTTTGGATTCAGGCTTATGAGATGTCTAACATATCAGACTTTTAATTTAAAAGGAATTTGCATGTGTTTTTTTTGGAAAACAGAAGATCTGAGAATTATTTGGTGCAATATTTCAGTGATGAAAGTAAGATTAAGTTCTGTATCCTAAAGCAAATTTGTAGCAGGAGCTACGTAAACAAGACTACTCTTGTTTGTAGCAGAAAGAACTTTAAGTAAGCAACAGACACTAATGTTTGTGAATGAGAGGAAGCAAAGAATCAGCAAAACAAGCAAACATCTGTCTAGGATGAGGAAAAATTCTCTCAAAAATAAAACAGATTTGTGAGCTGTGCTGCTGCTGCTGCAGCCTCAAAACACAGCATGCAAGTGTTCAGCAGGAGGTGAAAGCAGCCAAGGTTTGCTTCTCCCGAGTTCTCCCTGACACCTTTACTCCTTTGACAGTCTGGAAAATGCTCTTTGGAGAAGACAGTAGTGGCAACTCTTAGCACAGCTGTCCCAAGTGCACCTTGTCTCACCCACATAGCTCCAAGGGGCTCGTGGAGAGAAACTGAAAATGGGGTTTGAGTCTGTCCTGAACCTGAGTGTGGTAGCAGGTTCATTACAGTCTGAGTTACACTGATTTAAAATGCATCTGTCTTAGTCTTCATCATCCCAACAGCTGTGATTAATCTCTGTATGAGGTGTATCAGGAGTCTGGTGGATGTGATTCACATCTTTAAATGTAAATTAGGAGTGACTGCTGGGAGACACAAAAGATTCCATAAGAATAATTTCTTTTAGCTGAGGGAAGACAGGCAGGTATTGAAAGAAACCTAGATTTTTTTAAGGTATTGTGAAGAATGTTTTGATGTAGCTCTATGAAATGTGTTTAACTCTACAATATATGATGGTAATTATCACTGTTGTGGTTTCAGTCCTCCTGACAGCATGTGTTTTTACAAAGGTGTGTGGAAAATGAGGGAATAGTCAGCTCTGGCTCTGCAGCTCTGTCAGAATTATTGACCCATGGCATGAGAAATCCCTCTTGTACTCACTATTGTGCCTTGCAGAAAGGGTTTCAGGTGGGTTTTCCCTCAGCTGACCTATCGGAGGGCCTAGAGTTTGATTTAGAAAATAGCTTACCACCTTTAAAAATCCAGGCCTAAATCCAGCATTTTAGGAACTTTCATCAGGTACATTTTTACAAAAGATCCAGCATCCCAGGAACTTTCTGAGTGCAGAAATGCTACAGAGTTAGCTCTGAAAAGGGAGGGGAAAAAGAAATAGATATAGATGATATAGATACTGATATAGTGTGTATGTCTACAAAGTGGTGGTAGCCAGTCTCTGAGATAAAGCTGTTTCAGTGTAGTGGTGGGACAGGTGGAGGTCAGGCCAGAACTCTGTAACCTCACTTGTCTGCCCAGTCCCAGTCTCCTGCTGGGTGTGACAAATGTGACACTTTGGATCACGTCGCTGTTCTGTTTAGCACAATTTGAACGATCGCAGCGAGCTGGTAGAGGTGGAGTTGGGTAGAGGGGATGCACTACAGTGAAAAGGAATGTTTGAAATGCAAAAGCAAGCTCGGGTTTACATGGACTGTGCACA
The DNA here is from genome assembly GCF_001522545.3 of Parus major. Taxonomy (NCBI): domain Eukaryota; kingdom Metazoa; phylum Chordata; class Aves; order Passeriformes; family Paridae; genus Parus; species Parus major. Next base: position 10,397,587 of record NC_031784.1, on the reverse strand, counting down.
GAAATACTTGTGGGAGCAGAAAGCTTTGGCTTTCGGGTAACGGCCCTAAACTTAGTGAATTTTGAGAACCTCCATTCCACTCTGATTCCGAATCAAAGACCACTTGCCGAAGACTCGTCTTTCACCCTTCTTTCTGTTACTTTTCCCAGCTGCAGCAGTGGGTGGCAGAGAGAGGGCAGGGTACCAGAGCGAATCACGCTGAGCTGGGAGCACCGGAGCAATGCCGGCCCGGCCCGCCTGGTGGCAAACTGCTTTCACGGGAATCGCCTCTCCGTTCACCAGCTCCAGGAACAACAAATGCGCTCTCTGGGAACGAACGCCGTAATCTCATCCCCGAGCATTTTCGTATTTTCAGGGCCCTGCTCATCCCTCTCGAATAACAACACTGCCTCCATCAGATACTGTCTTAACAAACGCGGAGTTCGTGCTGCAGAGATAGCGTCTGTGTCTCAAACTTCACAGAGTTTCTGGGGGCAAAAGTTTTCTCCATCTTCTCCCTGTAGTCCTGGAACGGCAGAAATCAATATTCTGACATCTGTAAATCCTTTGTTCCCCTTTTCACCAGGGCTTTATCAGCTTTGGGAGGGAGGGATGTGGGGGGAAGAGGGCGTTGAGAGAGCCATTGTCCCTTCTCTCGGGAATGATCTGGAACTACTATGCAAATCTTTATTTGAAGACCCTGGGAACTGGGGGAGGGCTTTAGCTGCGAGCTCAGTGGGAGGGGAGCTCTGAATCCCTGCTCACACACTCTTGCCTAGTGCAAGGAGCTGGGAAGAGTCTTTTGAACGAGCAGAAGAGACATTTTGTGCTTTGTGCGCTCCTGTGAGGCTTTGCACTCTTTATGTCTCCTGTTATGTGCCTTTTTTTTTTTTTTCTGCCTACTTCTTCTAAATGTTTGCATAAGAATTGGGGGTGGGGGGGAGAGATCCAAGAGCTGCGATTAGCAGTGATGAAGTCAGAAGGGTGCAGGGTGCAGCACCTCTCCTGCCCCCCTCTCACACCCTGAAGTCTCCCACCAAGCTGTGGAGCAGCTGCAGTGGTTCTAACACACCTACATCCCGATTGCTGGCATTAGCATATGGCACAGACACAGATTCAGTAAAGCAAATGATTCAGCTGGTCAGGAGTAGTGGAGTAGAATAATTTGCAGTTCTGAAATTATCACGCTGTAGCCAGGCCTTAAGAAGCCACCTCTTTCAGGGGCAAAGACCCACAGAGCAGAGCCTGCTTTGTGAAACCCTGTGGTCTGTCCTGGCTTGGCTCTGAGCTCCGTGTCACCTGTTTTGTATTAGGGCAGGGTCACAGTAACTGCCAAGTTTCCGGGAAGTTATGTAGGGTCCTCCATAGGTCTCATGGAAGGGGAGATATCCTGGCCTGACTTTGTAGCCACGTGGATGGACAGTGGGGGAAGGACAGTGCAGATGCAAACTGTAGGTATTTTTGTGTTTATAACTACTGTAAAGGTAGTCACAGTCCTTTTGATTTCCTGATCTTCATTTTCAGGTCATCTGTCTCGTTGTTTATTTTTCAAACTTGGAGGGGTTTAATGTTCCAGAAAACTAAAATTTGCTTTTGAACAATGACAGCCCTGGAAAATGCAACACTACTTATTCTCTCCTGGACAGCTGAGAAGATGTGACCATTTAAAAATCTCATCTGTCAAAACTGTAGGAGCACACGCCCTGAGCTCTGATTCTGTGTTACATCCCACGTAAAAGCTAAAGCAGTGGAAACCACTGGTGTTTGTCCTGCAAGTACTTTGCTCTTTTGTGGAGGGAAAGTGCATCACAAGCTTGGTCTCCTATGCACAATTGGGTCTGAATCTGCTCTCATTTTCCATGTGTAACTCTAGAATGACTCAGCTGACTGGGGTGAACCCCTGGAATTGTGCTAGCTGGAAACCAGCCTGGATATGCCCTCTGGCTCCTGTAAGTGCCCCCAGCACCTGTGCACACTCCTGCATCCATGCAGATGCTTTTCTGAGTACACTTGTTTGCATGAGGGTTGGTGTGTGAATACACATTCTTCTCACCCACGCCTCACATACGCATGCAAACACACATCCTCGAGTGCACACAGCCATTCCCTTTCTCTCATACACGTTTGTGCACATACACAGACCTTTTTGAAAGCTCCTGTTTTCAGAAAGGTTTTATTTATAGGTCCTGCCTGGTTGTGAATGTGAAAGAGAGAAAGCCCCTCAGAGGGTTCCTTTCATGTGTAAATCAGCCTAGGCTGAGAGCATTGGGGTCACTGAGAGGAGGATTTCACTCTTAATTACTCAGAGAGAAAGCAGGCAGGGGACTTTCTCAAACTAATAGGGTTGTTCTCTGCTGGGGAAAATCAGCTTGAGACGCCCAAATTTCTCTTGCATCAGACTTAGGGCTCTGATTCACAGGCCTCTTCTGCCAGTAGCAAGAACTGTCTATGTGGCACTCAGAACAAACAGTTCAGCTTCCAAAACAGCTTACTTATTAAAGATGGTTATGTTCACTCTAATAATTGGTTGTTCTTTAGAGACCAACAGAAGAGCTGACCTAGCTTGCTTTGTTTTTATGCTACTTATATCGATGAAGATATTAGTCTGTGATACATATATCTGTGACTCCATCTGAGGACCTCAGTGTTCTTTCAGACCTGTAAACTCACACTTTTCTGCCAAGCAGAAAAATACTGTCCAGAGATTAGTCCAGTGAGCAGGACTCTGAATTTGAACTTGAAACCAGCACTGAAGTCCCTGCTCAGCCACCGAATGCCTTTGTATCCTTAGCTGTGGAATGGAGTAATCTCTCTGGAATGGGGCTGTTAAGATCAAAAGTCAATATGGATTGTGATACTTTTGGTAATAAGGCTGTGAATGCCAAGGTAAATGGGTGTGTCTGAAGCGATGTGTCTTTTTCCTGGGATGCAAGACGAGCACAGGGATTCCTCTGCTGAAGTACCATTGTCACCTTACATCTCTGGTCATAAAACTGAGTCTGGAAATCTACTGCAGAGGTGAGAAGTCCCAGTCACAAGTCACTGAGTTCTCTAGAGGGACTCCAGGACCTTCGTTGAGGGCTGAACATTCCCAGCCCGTGCACAAATAGCCTCCTGGGAGCTTTGATTCAGGATTCCTGGAGCTGTTTTAGTTCAGCTTGCCTGGGAAGGTGGAGGGGTTTGTCTGAGAGCACCTGTTTGAGGATGCTGGCTCACAGAGGTGGGAGCCATCGGCTGGGTGAGGTCAGCAGTCTGAAGTATCTGCAGAGGTCAGAGGGAAATTAAAGGGTCATTTATTTTGCAAATGAAGAGTTGCAGCCTAGAGCAGCCTTAGCAGAGCCCAGCATGTGGGTCCAGCCTGTTCCTTTTATGGGCTGATGGAAATGGGGCCCAAAAGGACTTTCCTGATGGAGTTATGTCACAGCCTTTGTTATCTTTCCCTCCTGCAGCATGCACTGGGTATAGAATATGGACTGGGGGTTATCCTGGCTACCAGCACACTCAAGAGGATGAAGGTTTTATGGGTGCATAGAAAACCTTGGGCTGCAGGGTATTCTTATTGCCATTCCAGGAAGAAAGTCTTGGTTTAAGATGTAGAACACATGTATATTTCTGCAATTTCCCAACTTACACTAAAATGAGTAAATCCAAGGTCTGCTTTAAAATAATGCACATAACTAACTAATGGATTAAAACCCCTGGATTCTCTTCTTCTTTCTGGTGGTAAATTGTCAGTTATTCTGCAAAGCTCTATGAATGCCTGTGCCTCACTTTTTCTGCAAAACACTGAAGAAAGGTAGTGCTTTCTCTTTTTTTTTGTAACATCATGAGAATCTGGGGTGCAGAATGCTTTATATATACAAAATATCACTGTTAGCACTGTCAGTGAAATCTCTTTTAGTCTACTTTGATGCAACGTTACTTTCTCTGAATTGTTGATTTAGAATTAATTTTAATGTTGTATAAACAATGTCAGTTCTCTCTTGCCATTTGCTGTTTTGCTTCTTTGCAGACCACCAGGGAACTCCTGTAGCTGTGACATTGTAGTGGGAGGTGGAGACACCTCGAGGAGAAGGTCAAGACAGACAGCAGCAACTACAGTCAATAACATCCTGACTTGCCTTGATTACAGGTTTGTGTGTGATCTGTGCATGTCATCTTTCCTACCTACAGGTATTTGCAATGAGGCAGGACATGAAAATAACTGTCTCCTTTATAGGAGCTCTAGGAGCAGCTTCCTATTATTATCATTGTCTTTTCACAGCCTCAGACAGAATAGGGCAAAGTAAGGGTTTTAAGGGAAGGCAGCTAAGGTTGGAGTAAATGTACTCAGGGTTTTCCCTCACTGCTGTGATGTTACAGCCATGACAAGCAGCTAGAAGTTAGAACAGTCTTGGGACTGCCAGAACTTACACTAAAGAGAAATATGAACTTATGTTTAAATTTTACTTCTCAACCTCTGCTGTGTGTGAAGGGTTATTTTTTATGGCTTTCATCTCTATTTTCCTTTAGAAACCTCAGGAGAACTGTACACCCTTCAAATCTGTGTTGATGTGTTTTAAATGCATGATATGGAACACATCCACTCTCAGTAGGTTGCAGAAAGGGGCCATAAAATCATAACACATCTTTGGAGGGGTAAGCTTGTTCTTTATTTCCTAGGAGCGTAGCCAGGTTTACACTACTTTGTATAGGAAGAGCTGCAGGACAAGATGAATGTTCCTGAGGGCTCAGAGACAATTTCATATTTGGGGTAAGGCTGAGGTTAGCTGTGGAGCCTGTGTCCAGACAGTAATTTGACAGCAGATATGGGCACACAGTAGTGCAGACTCTGAAAATCGCAGGAGCCTGCTGAGTTATTGTGAGCTGGAGGAGCTTTCCCGTTTGTGGGCACATGGGTCTGCCTGCCTCACATTGTGCAGACATAACTGAGACATAAAGGAGGCTGGCAAATTGCAGAACACTGATGGAAGTGGGGACAGGGGGTTGAAGAAGAAAAGTTAAGAGTCTGTAGAAAAAAGGCTCAAGCCTAGTTGTGAATTCCTAGCAGGTACTTGGTCTTTAAATGAAAATGTTTATCAAGCAACATAGTGATTCATTGTGGGAATTGGATAGATATCTTCAAAGTTTTTTTGGTTTGTAGTGTGATTACATGAGATTTAACAGAGAAAACAATTTTACTTTCTCCCAAAGTATGCATTTGTTCATGTACCAAAACTATATAGGGCAGGCATTATAGATGACAGCACACGAAGTGGAACACAGATGATGCATATAATGTTTCTACAGATTTGGACTGATTGTAAATAAGGCATATAATGTGATTTCCTCCTGGTAGTGTCTGACCATCATCATCACTGGTGGATTATCCAGGGCCTTGCATCAGCTGCACTTTGGTACGTGTGGCTGCTGGTCTGTGTCTCCTGTCCGCAGACCCACTCCTCTTTTACCTGGGTGATGCACCTGGCATTTCCATTCTGAACAGCACCTTTCTCAGACCCTTCATTATGTCCTGTCACTGCACTGGGACCTCAGTGTCATGATGTAGTGCCTTGGCTGAACATCTGTGCTGTGCCCATCACTGAACTGCTGGGAGAGAAGCATTCCACAGAGCACAGCTAGCAGTTCTGTCTGGGCTGTGTATAACCTCTTTTGGTGCCTGCTGGGAATGTAACAGGCTCTGCACAGCAGCTTGGTAGGCAGTCCCACTGCCACACCTCTAGCTGATGCACAGGCTTTTAGTATTTTTAGATTGGAGCCTCATTTCAAGTTTGTTTTTGTTTGTTTGTTTAGTTTTTTAAACTTTCAAAAGCTTTTTCTTGGGCCCTGAACAATTCCAATGCTAGAGCCTTGCAAATTAGTTAGTAAGGACTCACAAGTTTTTGGTAGATGTGTGCAGAAAGTAGCTACAGGGTTGGTCATTCCTGTAAATCATTGGACTCTTCATAAATTTAATTCTGGGCTTTTCCTTAAAAGCCCTCTCCCAAACTGGACACAAGACAATGGACACCAGCAGGCACAGCTCCCAGTGACTAGGATATTGTCACATATCCAAAAGCCTGGTGGGAGGAGCAGACATTAGGTCTGAATTCATCCTGGCAGGGAGATTTGGCTGAGAGAGAAGGAAAAGAAGGTCAAAGGCAGCTCCAAGGAAACGGCTTTGGTTTAAAATGTTTCATTAGAGTTTTCACACTGGAAATATAAAGTACAAGAATACAATTACTTGGCAGAGAAGCCACATTTAGTAACAGTCCTGTATACTTTCAGTGCTCTGTATGGAAGGAGACACAATATCCCTGGCCACCTCACCAAGATTGGGGGTTCCTCTTCATAAATGTGGCTTTTTTTCCAAAGTATTTTGCATAATATGGAGGGGTTTTTAATCACTGTTGATAAATTATGTTCTTTTTTCAGTAGACCATTGCTCTCTACTGTATCCACATCAACTTTGCAGGGCAAACTGGCTTTATCTGAGCAGTGTATCAGTGTCAGTGCAGCTGGGAACACTTTTGAGATGCTCACCTCACATTTCTTCCCTTCCCCTCTCTGTCTGTCTTTGATTTTTCCCAATGTAACTTAATAAGATAATCATGGACACCCTTTTCCAATGTGTTAGTCTTTCCTTACTGATTGAACAAGTTCCCTTTTTGAAGACAGTCATTATCTGCCACTTGTGTTTTGAGGCCTCGGGAAGTTTCAGCTCTCCATGCAGGCAGGGTTGTGAGTTTGGACTGATGCAGATACCTACAAGACCTGCTAGTGCAGGGCCATGGCAGATGTCACCTGTGAGGAGGTAGGAAATAGGGTACTAGTATGTCTTGTGTGTGTTCTTCTTTTGGGACATAGTTTGACCAAGTGCTAAGCAACTGAACTGTCACAGAGGAATATATGGTGTGGGTGGCTTTTTTTTTTATGGGAAGCCATAAAGGATTAGTTTCCATTTGCATTTTTCTGGTTTAAGTTATAAGCTAAAAATGTGGAAAGGCTTTGTCATTACATCTCAGTGACAGTTTTCTTTATTTTGGCCTAGAAAGAAGGGTTTCCCAACAGACTGGCAAAACATGAGCACACATACAGTGCCTGCAAAGGTTATTCCTTACCAGACCCTGAAACAGCTGAAGTACAGATTGTCAGTCTTGCATACTGCTAACCTCTGTGGCATATTTGTACCCAGGTTCCTTTGTCAGCACTTGGAATAGCACTGGCTGTGCTGGACAGTGTGTTGACAGGGCCCTGAGTGCACCAGCTGATTCTGCCACCTCCTACCCCTGTCCTACAGGTTTGGCTGCCTGTGTTCCAGGTCTGTCATGATACAGTGGAATGTAATCTGGGATCAGAGTGCTGTAAGAAGAGCTGTCTGCCAAAGAGCTGGGAGAAGCCAGCTGAGGCCTCCCCAGTTCTGAGCCATGGCACAGAGCTGCCCTTGTCCTCAGTCCTCATTTGGGGTGGGCTGTGAGGGTGTTTGTGTCTGACTGTGGACCTGGCTGTGGCTGATCCTGACTTGACTTCCTGGCTTGGCTGCAGACCTGGCACATCCCTCTGGGGCTCTCTGATCTCCTGGCTGTGTGTGGTCACTGTCACCAGACCTTCTCTGCTCTTCTTGCTTGGTCACTGTGCCCGTGTGCCCCTTTACCTGAGGCCCCTGCTGTCCTTGCTGCCAGCCCTGCTCACCTTTGCTCCTCAGGTTCCCCAAGCTGCTCTGCAGCTGCTGCTCTGCCCAGCTCCTGGCATGGACCACAGCACCTTCGTGTGACTGACACTCCTGGAGAGGATGGGCAGTGATATGAGAGACATTATTGATATGACAATAAGGAAGATGTGGCATTGGCTTTGCCTCCCTTCAGCTACCTGAAAAGCCAGAGAGAAATTCAGGTCTATCGGCAGGAGCCTGGATGCCGGGAGAGCAGCCGGCAGGAGGAGCTCGATGGACACGTCGCTGGATCATTCCCGGGCAGTCACAGACGCATGTTTCAAGGGCATCGCTTTAGATCTGCCTTCTTGGGACTTTCTTGCAGACAAACCACCAGCAGCAGAAGACAGAGGAAACTTCGTGGTATTGCAACCGAGCAGCCCCAGTGATTTATTTTAAACTATTTTTAGATTTTTCTCAGCTTCTTTCTCTTACCATGATGCTTTTGTCTGACATTATTTTAGATACTTAAGGTATTCAGGAAGATACTGAGGATGCCTTTTAGTCCCTAGAAGTGGCCAAGTGTTTTATTTTCCAAGAAAGCTAGTGTAAGATTTCTTGGACAGTAACCTAACCATGGAGTAAAGAATTCCAAGACAATGTTTGTCTTAGCATAGGAAGATATCCTCCTGGAGTCCTCATGACCTCTGAGAGGACCTGCAAGCAAAAAACTCTGAAATGTATCAGAACCACTCTGATTATTGGCTTGACAAAGTTATTCAAACAGTTCTGTCTCCTTGTATACAGTTCACCTTTGTTTTCTGTGAGAAGCGGGCACGGAGGACAGTAGTAACTCTTTTGCACGGCACAGTGTTCTCATCAGTTGGGTGCAAAGTGCCATGCTGCTTCTTAGGGCTAGTCCTGCAGCCCTAAATTTCACAACCTCCATGGCTGAGCCTCTGCACCACCTTTAAAAATAATTAAGATATTGGTGAATTCTTTACTTTTCTAAGTCTGTCCCTCATTTAGTTACTAAATGGGAACTGTGTGCCTCCTGGTCTTGAATGTTGCTGTAATAATTATTTTGATTCTGAATGTGCCAGAAACTATTCTAATGCATATCAGCGTAAATTAAGTCAATAGAGATTCTTCAAATTTATCCTGGTGTTCAAGAGAATGGAATTCATGCACTTCAATTTACAGCTTATTAAGTGATCAGAATTAATGAACTTGCGATGACCTTTTCTGTTCTTGTTTACACATTTTCTTCCTATTCACTCATAATGTACATGATTTAGAAAAAGCAGAGAGTTGAAAAGGCAGTGTGTGGGTCAGATATGTCCTATGGAGCACAGCATTGTGCTTCAGGCTTTAATCATATTTTCAAATCTGCAGTGTAAAAATGGCACCTCTGTTGATGCTGAGAAAGCCAGCTTGATTTTTAGAACCCTCTCTGCATTCTGAAAGCTAGAAAAACATTTGTATTGAGGAACAGAGGTGTTCTTCAGAGTCACTGGAGTTTAATAGATGCTGAACAATTCCTCTTTTTGGGTGGTGTTTGTTTGTTTGTTTGTTTTGTTTTGGGTTTTGTTTGTTTGTTTGGTTTTGGTTTTTGGTTTAGTTTGGGGTTTTTTGAGAGTTATTTTTCAGTATCATATTTTTCAGTAGTATCATATTTCAGCCTGGAGGTTGGGAATAATACAAACCATTGGATCCATATTTCCTTTTATTGTGAGGTTTGGAAATCACTTGAGATGTTACCAAGAAAACCACACATAAACCCTCTTTTCCCCAGGACCAACTGTTATTCTGCTGTGATTCAGCTCAATGTTTGAATGATGAAAGTTTCCCTTTGATTTTCATTATGTCTAAGGCTAAACTTGTGAGGCTGTGTGCTCATCTCATCATTGTTTCTCTCTGACTTCATGGTAGAGGATGACTTCTAAATGCTTCATCCGATCAACTACAAAAATTTTAGCGATTTTCTATTTTTACTGTGAGAGAGAACGCCACTAATTTGTGGAAATACTAGGAAATCAAAACGGAGGAATTGTGAAGCAGCATTGAATTAGATACCACTGTACTTGAAGGTGTGAAGCAACTGGGTGATAACTCTCACATACCAATACCTTTATCTCATCTCTGTCTATTGCTCTAGAAAAGTTATGTGAGCATACAGAAAGATCTGTCACCAGATAAATACAGGGCTTGTACTCAACCTCTGCAGAATTGGAGGAGAATTGAGATCCGAAGTTAGAAGGAAAAAGAAACCCTGATGTGAGGGAGTTGAGGGTGCCCTGCTAGAGCAGTAGTGTAAGCATGCACAGGAACCCTGACAGAGACCATTTAGTCAGGGAATGGAGGTAGATGGGGCATTAAAATGCTATTGTAGGAGAGAATAAGGGATTCCTGAAGAGGAAAATGCTTCGATCACAGCAACACATACGCAGCCTGCTTGAGGGCATGCACGTGCCCCAGACAGTGCCAGGGGAGCTGAGAAGCTTGGGAAGGTGGCATATGAGCAGGAGCGTGAGGCTTACAGAATAAATCCCGGTATGGGAGAGCAAAATCTTCAAAGGAATGGCTGTAGATAGTGAACTGCCCACAAGAAATGAGAAATGGAGGGCAGGCAGCCATGTCCCCCTGAGCAATTCTGCTGGTGGCTGCAAAGAGTGAGGGGAACCATGGCAGCAGATGAGAAAGGAGGTTTCAAGCCATTTGGGCTGGTTCTGGCTATGTATGACTTGCTGGAAACCAGAGAAACTGGTTAGTAACTCAAGCAGGCCAGCATGGAGCCCAGGGCTGGACAGAGCTCTGAGGAGAGCCATACAAGTCACTCACCCTGATCGTGGTCCCTGCAGAGAGCTGGAGCTGCTCTCTGGCTGCTCCCCTCTGTGCTGGTGTAGAGGTTGTGCCTCTCAGGGACTAATGGGCACTCCCTGTGCCTGAAGGTACCGTACAGAGACAGGTTAGTCCCTGGAAGTTGATGTATTCCTAGTTTTTTTTGCCTCTTTTGGCTTAGGTACTTGCATGCCAATGTTAAAAGATGAGAGAGACCCTCAAAGGCAAGCATAGAGAAGTGAGTACTGAGGATTTGTAAAAACGGGGAGAGGAGACCCCATGGTTGTATCCAAGGAAGGCAGAAGCATGCTGGATTCACGGGACTCAGCTTTAAGTACAACTGACACAAAATTCCAATTGAAAAACAAATGTGTCTTAATATAAGCTTCAAGTACTGCTCTTTTTTCTGAATTTGTTAGCTTTTTTCTTCTTCCCTTCTTAGTGCTGAGCATTCAAACCCTCAAGACAGCAACTTAACAACAGTGCCAGTATTTCCAAGTCCTGTTTCTTTAAAAAGTTCATAAAACTTGTCACAGTACCCTAGTAAAGCTCTTTCTGCTGTGCTATCTAATCCAAAGTAGTTTGTATCAGATTTATGTTCTGGCAGCTCTGTGATAAACTTGGACTCTACCACACTGCAAACACAAAAGATTACTTTAACTTGTTGTTATTGAATTTGAAGGACTCTTTTGTTTCATGGATCCACACCCTTGTACCAAGTCTGTGGTCCCCATGGCTCTGTACCTTACACATTTACAAACTTAGGCAAATGTAAAACATTTCCACCAGTGACAATTTAATATTTTGGTAGATTTAGCCTGTTCTTTTTGTTAAAATTATGCATGTAAAAAGCCACAGTAGAAATAAAAACTATTGGAGAATTCAGTGAGGTCTGGTATTTTGACCAAAGGGTCCTTGAGGTTTTCCCTCTCTCACTTAAGTCTCCTTAAACCTGATGTCTCAATTCATAAGGCTGCCCTGAAACTTTGGATCAACCTGATAAAGTTCCTAGAGAAAAACAGTTATGCAGAAAATTATCAGACTCTTGATTCCCCTGGTGTGAGGCCTTGCAAACTTGAGCCTGAAAACATAAAAGACTGAAACTGATGTCAGTCACACCCTCAACACAAAGATTATAGGTGTAACCAGAGGAGGAATTCATCACAAAATCTCTCTGATCTGAAGTCAAGCAGAGCTCTGGAAACCGCTGCCAAATACCCAAGGCCAGAGACCTCTCATCCCGGGGCCAGTTCATCACCTGTGTTATCTGGTGCTCAAAAGCTTGTTCTAGCCCCAGTTTGTGGAGAGAGGAAAGTTTACTGCCATCCTTTGCAAAAATTGGAATGTTTTATTTGTGTTTTTTGGTTTTGTTTTTGGTTTGTTGGTGGTTTTTTTAAATGGCAAATCAACATTTGGCCGAAGGAATAGTAATTTTTTTACTATCACTCCAGGAGAAAAATATATTTACTATCTCCCAATTTCCAAGTGAGAAGTTCATGTTATAACAGCAGGTGTACCTTGGAGTTGCAACTAGCAGTGATTAGCATCTCTAATAGTACAATGGTCTGTACTGTCTGACTGCCCCTAGAGCAAAAAATCAGTTCAATCATTTATAATTCATCTTTAAATTACTTGTCTTGAAAAGGCTGTATATTACCATGCAGTCTGGTGTCTATGTTGTTTCTGCATTCATGACTATCACTATTTTGCATGTTTGCCTGATTCTGCTGACATTTGTAAAACATTCATGAAATTTGGGGTTTTTCTTCTAATGTTATGTCCCAAACACATGACTAGCTCAGTGGGACTCTGGTGGAGGGTCACTCTGCATTACTCTGGAAGTCCAGGCATGCACAGGCAGCAGCTGAACTGGCTAGGGACAGGCAGAGGACATGGTGAACTTCTCAGCTGGGCTTTGATTTCCAGCCCCATGTGCTGTACCTGTTGTGTTCTGCTGTGAGAATCCTTCAGTTCTTCTTCCCTTTGGGTCTTTAATGCTAGCAGATGGAAATCCAGCTCAACTTTCAAAAAGTCTGAATAATTTATTAAGAACAAAATTGTTGGGTCTGAGAGCTGGGTCCATTCTCTCTTTCTTTCTTTTTTTCTTTCTCCTTTTCTCTCTGCAAACTGCCTTTCAAAACCAAAGTTTCTAATTACAGGTCAGGGAGGCAGGTTTAATCACACAGCAGAGCCCTTGATGCAGCATTAGAGAGTGTTATTTATACACCTGAATTAATAGGGATGCAGCATTTCAGTTGAGAAGAATAAGATGGTTTTCAATTTCACTCTTTTTATGTGAAACAAACCACATCAGATTCACTGGGCTTTTTGACCTAAATTATTTGGATTCTGAGTAACTAGCAAGTAGCTGCTGTGCAGAGCTAGAGAAAAAAAAAAAGCAAGAATAGACTGCTTACATAGCAGAGAAACAACAGAAGCAGGATGTATTGGGAAAGACTGTATTGGAATGGAAAGAGGAAACTAGAAGGGTAGAAATGCACATGTGTAATTGTCTATCCCAAGGAAAACTTTTGGAGAGTGGTAGCACCCACAGAAACTGAAGGGCAGTGTCAGTCTCTTTGCACATGCTTAGATACCTCAAAATATTACGGTACTTTAGGGCCAAGAATAGGAGAAATGGAGGTGAAGCATATGAGGGGTCCCTGTTGCAGGGAATGGGATCCCTACACCCTCATCACTTACAGTGACTGTAAGCTTTTGCTGGAGGTATTTGCTCTGTAGTACTGAAAAGAAGCAGGGAATTGTTCCTGTGTGCTGGGAGCTCCTCTGTGACTGTTTTACAGCAGCACAGAGATTCATTTTCCCTGCTACTTTGGATATGAAACTCACATTCACTGTGGAATTTCTTCCAGTTTTATCCCTGTATCCAAATTAGTATATTTTGTCTTCCTGCTTGGTTTCTGATTAGAAAGTCTGCAAAATTTCTAGTGGCTTTCTGGACATTTTTTCCAGGGCAAGAAGTTGGCTTCCTGTGCCTATGCATATGATTCTTTAAGTTGTGGGATACACTGAGTTGAGTGAGATCCTGATTGGCATTGTTTGGGCTCTGAGACAGGTTTGTGTATCTCCCACTTGGCAGCTGTGTTGGGCCACATGATGGGAGGGGGGTCCCCACCACCAGGCTATTCCTTCTGGCAGCAGTTTTGGTTGTGGTTCACCTGTGGTGCCTGCGGGGCACCTCTCCCACAGCATGCCCTGCAAAACCAAAATATCTGCCACATAAAAATCCCAAAGTGACTGAGAGGGAGGGTTGCTATGCTTCAAAAGAGCTAAAATGCAGGTTCTGTGGGTATGGATCAGAGAGCAGAAGCAAGGATACCAGATCTTATGCACAGTATGTGAGACTTGGCATGGCCTTGAGCTCCTAGAAGCTGCATTTTGCTGTGAGCGGTAGATTCCTAGAAATTGTACCCAGCTTAGCTAAGAGATGGATGTATGCAACACAGTCAGTACCTATATGATATATTACTTAAGGAAAAAAAGGTTATCTGCTTATGTAAATTTACATTCAATTCCTAGATAATTTTTTGTTTGGTGTACTTAGACTGTGAACCTTGTCCCCATGTATGTCTGCAAATCATTACCACAGTGCTGGATATCACAGTGTGCAGGGGATAGAAACTGATTCACCAGGTCCAGAACAGCACAGTGCCCTGGCCATTGGATCTCTCAGAGTATGTCTCCAGCAGTGTGTCAGGATCCAAAACTGGGCTGCAGGCTGGATGGAAACTCAGTTGCAGAAAAGAGGTCGGAAGCCTGAGAGAGCAGGCAAAAGGGAGGTGTTCAGCAGAGCAAGAAGAAAACACTGCTCTCCTGGACAAAGTGGGAGCAGCCAGCTATGCTTCCCAGGCTTTGCATTGCCAACAGGAGGTTTTCTACTAGGCTGCCAGGGAGGAGGATGCGAGGTCTGTGTGTGCTCTCCCTGTGACATCCCTGTTATTACTGTCACTTGCAGGTGGCTGACACCCGCCATGAGAGAGGCAACCGAGGGTTTGGTGTGCTGTACACCAAAGACAACTTGTCTCATGTGTGATAGTCAGGCTGCCCTGCCCGTGGGAGGAGATTTAGAGAGCACCGCTGCTTTTTGGTATGTATGTGGGTTTTCTCCTCCAAAAATAGCCATCTGTTGAAGTGGGAGTATTTCAGGAGGGGAGAGGATTAGCAGTGGTGACATGGATGGTCATATTTCAGGACAAACACCTGTAAATCGGTCTAAGCCTGTAAGTAGCAACCTATTAAACTGAGTTCACCTCAGCAGCACTCGCCCTGTGTCTGCTTGAGAAGGCTGGATCCAGTTACCCAGCCCTCAGAGTACAGCTGCTGCTCCAAGCTCAGCCTTTCCCCATCTTCTGTACCACTGCAAATGGAGCAGCTATGGATGTTAACAGCTGACAAGACAAAACACATTAAAGAGGTGATGACATCTTTTTAATACATCATCTGTATTTCTACTTCTCTCTTATCCCATTCCCGGCCCCTCTTGGAGTTTTTCCTTCTTCTTTTGTTTTTATGGGCTTTTTAGTAGAGCAATTCTTTTACCATTAGAGATGTTAGATCAAGTCTTCCTGTGCTGTCCCTTCTGTTCAGCAGAAAAGCTGCCAGCAGAGATGTGTTGCCTGGTTTTCTAGAGGGGAAGCACACAGCTGTTGTAACATCCCATGCCCTTTCCAACCTGCAGATGTGCAATGAGAAATCGGAATATTAATTTGAATCCTCTGTTACTGCCACTGACTTCTGGTCTTTTAAAAAGGCCTTGACCATGTGGAATTTCTGAATGAACTGCTGCAAAGTCCCTTTTAATGAACTTTGCATAACAAAGTGCTAGGAACACATTTCCTATAGATATATGGCTTAACCACAAAATATTAAAAATTACTTTGTGAACAAACATTCCATACCTGTGACCTGGCAGTGAAAATGTAACAGGGTAACAGAGCTCAATCCACTTCTCTCAGCAACTTCCAGAGTGATCTCTAATGTCACAGTATTTTGTCCTTGGGTTCTACTGTTCCATTATCTTAGAAAATAACAACCACCTCACCAAGGCTCTGAAGACATGTGAGACCTTTGTCTAGATTGTGTATGCAACTGAGATTGCATAAGGAAAGTATCCTTGTTTTTTCTGATATTTAAATACTCTCCTTTTTGTATCTTACATGCATATATATAAATATATATATATATTTATATGCACTTTTATATAATTTATTTTATATAACTTATAATCTATGATGAACTTCAAAACTTCTTAGGAGTCACTACTTCTTCAGGTCAGTTACATACACCTGTCTCCTAAGAGAATTAAAAACCAGCATTCAAAAAAATTTGCATCCAAGTAATTCAAAGTGAATGTCATCCCTTGTTTACAGATTCAAAAAGTAAAATTTCAGCAAGGATTTATACATACAAGAGACAAAAAGGAGTCAAATGTTATATAAGGATGTTTCTGTAAGTATGTGTCCTGTTTCACACTTACTAAAATGTTCAGAGATCCTTCTGGCTTTGGGAAATACTGAGAACAATTGGTGTGCCTCTGAGATGCTGCATTCATCCCTTCAGGACTGTGCTGATAGTCTCTTTCCTTGCTGAAACACCTCACCTAGTTTCCTTCCAACAAGTAAAAGTGTTAATTTCTTAAGAAACTTTTGCAATTGTAAGGTAAGTAGTCTGGGGAGAGGGGAAAACTCAGTTGTATCAGAAAGATCCAGTTCTGCTTGTACAGAACAATGGAGATCTGGCTGTGTCAAAACCTTGCTCCCAAATTTTCTCTGGTGTTTTTGGGAAAGACTGCACTGCTGTGGGAAGCACTGTTGGCCTGGGTGAGTTGCTGGCCTAAAGCTCTTGATAAAAAATGCACTCTGTGCCATTGCCTGGGTAAAGAACATTTCATTTTCTAGTGGGCATGAGGAGTTGTCAGTGTCATTGAAATTTTGTAGCTGTGAATAGTTGCTGTAAATTTCATCTGGGCAATATCCCCAATTGTGTTAGATATAATTACATTCAAAGTTCTTTTTAATCATTTATTTGGAACATGTCCCAAGATTCAGCAGTTTTGGACTGGGACAGAAATTGAATTATTTATTATCAATTAGAGGTTGTCAGAGCCTTTGACACCACGTCGAGCTGGCATTGTTTGGTATCTGTATTAATGATCGTATAGATAAAAGCATGAAATTATTGGTTGGAAAGCTTTTATTCTAGGCTGAGAAGGCTAGTTTGCATACTTGGCTGGATGCTTCCCTACACTCACTGTCATTATGGCTCTGTTTAATCAAGTCAATGTTGCCTGTGGAATTGCTTGCCCATAAATTGATGAATTGAGTGTAAGAATAATTCCTCCTAGATTGAACCCAGTTGTGACTTCCCTTGCCATCCCAGCCCAGCACATTTAGACTCTTCTTTCTGCTTTGGCTGTGGTCTGCTACAGACCCTGGAACAATCTTTGTCACATCTGTTCTTTTCTTAGAAGAGCAATTTATTGATGGCTGCTGGTGCTATGGCAATGCTGGATGCTGAGCCTTTGTTTCCCCAGGTGAGGGGATGGAGCCCATAACCTCACAGGTGTTCCTGAGCTCTCTCACAGCTCTCTTGTGCACCCTTCTGTCATCCCTGTCAGTCTTAATAATTTTTCTAGTTGTGCTTTGGCACTTTGCAAGAAACCTCAGCTTAAGAGGGAGATCACATTACACACACGTTACAGAGGAGCAGAGTGTGGTCCCAGAAACATCAATGCAGAAAGGGAAACCGTCATGGAATCAGAGGAAAGGAGCTTGGAGAAGATGCCACTTGTCTCCTTGAGTGGCTGAGGAGAGAGGATGCTCATGTGAAATTGTCTCATCCCCACATCTTCTCGATTTTGTTGCCAAGGTTAATATAGGCATAAAAACCCTTCTGAGGACATACTTGCCCCATTTTTTGTAGCAAATAGATATTTTTTTCTGCCTGCACTCCAAGCTGCTGGAAGCTGTGTGCTTTAGCCCTGTACAGAGACTGATCCAGGATATTACAGGATGTGATTTGAACAAGGTTATAAGAAGTTACATTCAAGATCTGCAGAGAGAGTGGGAACTTTTCATATGATAACAACAATAATTCATAATTCCCTACACCAGTTCTACTCCCCATTGGAGTCAGTTTCCAGTGTCTTCTGAGAATTCCAGTTTCTTGAAATTTATGTAAATTTCTCAATGGAATCACTGATCTAGGGTTTTTCTTATTCTGATTTTCTTTTTCCTGCTTCACAACACACTTACCAAAAACTGGGTTGTCCTACTGTCACAAGGAAATTTTTTGCATACAAAACTTTTCCAGTTATTTCATTGCAGCAAAGGAAACTGGGACTAGAGAAAGAGGGGAGTTCTCATTTCACTGGGAAATTGTGAGATTTCAAAACCATTCCAAAGTGTATCATATTTTAGATCAAGCTTTCTCTTACAAAATTAAACTCTGAAAACATTGTCTTCTTTTGATCAGACAGGTTCCTCTGATTTCAGTGTCTTTAAACTGAAAAAAAAAAAGTTATTTTATATAGCTTCATCTAACTTTTTTATATATTGTATATATTTTTTTTTTTATTTTGGAAAGCTTTTCTCAACTATGTGCAGTACATCAAAAATGCCAAAATAGACCTTTATTTATTATTTAAATACCTCATTAATTTTGTTAAACAGAGAAATCATAAAGTTTTTCATAACAGATGGGCTTCAACAAACATATTTTTTCCTTTAGCATTCATCCACACACAAACACTCATTATCTAGAAAAACATTTTAATACTATGTAACTCTCATTCTTTTCAAATTGGTGACTTCGTGGTAAGAAATACCTCTTCCAGTGATCTCACTTGGAAAAGCCGAGGCTGCATGTATCCAACCTCTAAGGCTCAGTACTGACTTCCACAAAGGAAAGAATGCAACTGGAATTCCTGGAACAGACCTCTCTTGAAGTATGTGCTTTGTATCAAAGATGCTATTTCTCAAGGAAAAAATAAACCAAACTGAACAAAACCCAAGTCAACTGAAGCCCAGTCCATAACAACAAATCAACAAAAGTAAAGGCACTTTTATAAACCAGCTTTTTGTCTTGACTTGCTGAAGGTGCAATGGCCCCTTCATCTGCTCAAATCCTTCTACTTAGGAAAAAAAAAGAAAAGTGGAAATGGAGAATGTGGCCTGTCGAGCTGCGGTATAATTCACCCCAAACCCTGTGAGCAACCTTTCTTTCACAATCTGGTAGTGATGTTTCTGACTCCCAGTCTCCCTCTCCAGAAGCTGACAAGCAGCAGCAACTCTCAACTGAGGCGGACTTGGGAAATGACTAATTAAACAGTGATTGCAGGATTGCTTCCTGCCCTGGGTATCAGACCACAAGGGTGAAGCTTCATAAAGATGGAGTGGCTGCAGGAAGCGGTGCTGTGCATACTTCCACAATGGGGGCATTATGGAAACATGCCCCGGAGGCTGCCGGAGACCTCTCTGAATGGATCCTGATACCATCGGGGAATGGAGTACCTGCTAGTTCAAAGCGAGCCTGAATGCAGGTTTTAATCCTTTCTGACAATTGTTGAGAGGAAATGGCCTTTCCTCTGACCTTATCGTTGTAAACAACAACTAGTCATCAGGTTTGTCCTGCCGAGGGAATAGTCAAGGTCTATGCAAGGATTTTACTTTATATTTTTTTTCTTCTCTGATTACAATGGTTTAATTCTCTAGACCTGAAATGAATTCTCACCCCTTAATATACTGACTTCATGTACATTCTTTCTTAATTATTGAGTCCATACAGCTCGGCCTGGTTCAAATTAGCTCCTTGGAGCTGTGGGCAGACATCCCATGGCCAGTTTCGGTACTCAGCCCTGCGGTTGTTTTTATGATGGGCTGTTGAGAGATGCCTTTTGCATGCACCAGTATCCCCAGAACTGGGTATGAGACAGGCTGACAAACTCTTCTAGCATGACAGAGCTATTTTCACATCGGCCAAGAGGCAGAATGGGGAATTGCTGCTAGGCACCATTAGTGTGGCAGTTTTAGTGTGATAGAAGGATGCAAACACTTCTGGAATTGCAGAGGTGGATTTATCTCTGTGGATTCATATGGCTTTTAGAGCTAAGACAATACAGATGACAGAGGAAATGAGACAGTGGCTTTTGCTGCTCCTGGAGTTCAAGCCAACTGTCTGTAAACAGCTGGACAGAGTGACATGCAGAAGAGGGCTGACCTGCTGCACTGACACAGTTTCGGAGTGGTGAAATCCACTTCCCCCAGGTCTGTGCAGGACTTTGCCTTTGGCAGGGCCCCAGTATTGAGATGCACATCACGGTGGCCACCTGTAAGCATCCCCTTCCGTGTTGCTGCTCATCAGATGCTAAGTGCTGTAACAGAGATCAGATGTCAGAGCCTTTCTGAAAGGGAATTTGCAGAGCCATTAGGAGGGCACTTCTGTCCTGGTCATAGACCTTGGCAGGGTATAGGGGGTTACTGATGGTTTTGTATGAATGGCTTTTTAATTTCAGTGGAGTTTATGGATAGCACTCACATGTCTGCTCTTTGGTCCCCTGTTCTAAGACAGGGAGCAAGCCAGAAGACATTTTTCCCTTTCACTGCACTGCCTGGCTGATCACTGTAAAATGAGGGGTGGGCTACACTAGTCAGTGTGCCTAAGCCTCTGCAACTCACGGGGTTTTTTTCTGGAACTAAGGAACATTCCTTCCCTAGGTAAAGATGATGACTTGTAATCTTTTCTTCTTGTCCCAGCTGACCCAGCTTTGTATCTGCTTCTCCAGCTTGTGAGGATTCTTGCTACATGCTTGACAACAGAAATGTGGTGTATTTGTAGCAGGCTGGAAGTCACTGTGTGTAGTCCAGATTTCTAGTGAAAATCCTGTAAGGGTCTGCAAATGAGAACAGGTTAAAAGCCACTTTCCTTGGTTTTGTAGGAATGCCTGAGTAGGCTGAAGGGAAACTGATAGATTTTCATAGAGAGGATGTTTGGTTTTCACAGCTATGAAAACCTGTGGTAACTTTGGGCTCTGTTTTGTGTAACAGAATATTTGTGAGCAAAGTGAAAAGCCTGAACACTGCAGAGAGCAACCTCTGAACACCACATATATCCTCTGCCAAGTGAATGATCAAGGTCAGGGTCTCAAGTGGCGAAGTAAACAGGGCTGGACCTGCCCTGTGCTTTGTCTCTGGTACCCACATGTGCTGTGGCCAAGAACAGGCTGTACCAAAGGCATGGGTTTCTCTGATTTTCATCAGGATGTGGGGCTGTGGGTGGAAGAGTGTATTATAGTAAACATTTGCAGTCTGACCTGTAGCTGTGTGAAGCTGTTTTTCTTGCTCCATACAAAAATGAGTTTGGATCATTTTGCTTCCAGTTTTGTTCAGAAAACAACTATGCAAGGCTGTGGCACATGTGTGCCAGTGGGAATGAGACTTAAATAAATGGGAAGGATCTCAAGAAGATCTGATGTGATCTGCCCAAAGGAATTGCCTTTTCTGGGGGTTGACCCCTGTGGCAAGGTTGTGTAATTAGGCTGCTGGGAGATCTGGTCGATGGGAATGATGTTTACTCCATAACTTGCTGGAGGCCAGCAGCTTGGTGGGGCAGTACCACCATCCCAGATGTCTTGTGTGTGCTCTCTCCATCACCTGGGCACCATCTGCATCAGGGTCACATTGTCACAAAACTGAAAGAAAGGCTATTAGAGGAAGTATTCCCCTTTCAGTTGGGTTGAACACAGTATTTTGTGAGAGAAATGCTCTCTTTCTGTCCCACCTCTTCCCCCTTCTGAGATTTACTTGTTTATATGGTTGCAGGAGGTGGCTCTTTGCCTTGTTGTGGTATTACCTGTGCTAAGGAGGATCATAAAAAGCTTAAGCACTTATTGATTCAGTAGTGGGAGCCATTTCAACAGTGATAAAATGGTGCCTCTCCGTCAGTTATGGAATACCTGTCAGGTTTTCTCTTTCTGTCCTGAGGTTCCCTTTAAGACTTTTTGAATTATTTCTTCCACTTTATAGAGCTGTAACAAAGGATGAGTGGCTGGATCACTGTGCCAGCTTTACCTGAGTAAAAAGGGCCACAGACAGGCTGAAAGGGCTCCTGTCAGCAGGCTACTAATTGCATGTGTCCATCAGCAGGTTGTCCTTCTACCAAAGAATGTTATCTTGAGATGAATCCATAGGCAGCACAGAAGGATCTTGTTGAGAGAGGCAGAGCAGGGAGCTGTAGAGTGCTGCTACTTATTGGGATGGTGTCTTCACAGCAGGTGCAGGAGTGAAAGAGCAGCACCAGCTCTGTGAGAACTGCTCAGCTTTGCAGCGATCCTGTTAAGAGGGAGTACACTTTGCTTTTCTTCCTCACAAGGGACCACTTGCATTGTGTTTTGCACTGCTTTGCAATATTTCTGGAAGTCTGCTGTGACTGCTTGGAATTCTGTGGGGAATGAATGTTGCTTTTCCTGCTTGTTTTGTCCATGCAACATTATACCATGCACTGTGTGTAAAGAAGAGCAATCTCTGTTTCAGAGCTTAATGAATGCCATAATGGATTGTCTTGGCAGTCTGCATACCTGAGGAATTTTTTTTTTCTGCATAGGAGCAGCCCATTTTGCAGTTCTGCATAACCCCAGTTCAGGACTTGTCTAAGTTTTCTTGTACAGTTCAAATGTTACCTGTGGCCTCTCTTGAAAGCTTCTCACTAAGACCAGGGAAAAGGGCAATTACTTAAAAATATTTGCACATGGTTAGACTTTTTTCTGATCTACTGAGAAATAATCACAATCACTTCCAGATTGACTCAAAGAAAGCATCACCAGAGCTGACAAGGTTTCATTCTCAATATGTTACATATTGTAATTAGGATGTGTATTGCCATCAGCACCCCGAGACCTCAGGAGAACATGAGCTGAGGATTTTGCTTGTCTGCCCTTATTGAATGCATGCAAGAGTCTCATGAATATTTTTGAAGCAGGTCAAATACTTGCCATTGCAAATCTACAGAGGCCTTAATGAAAGCAATCCTTTGAGCAGGAGTGAAGGTGGATTTCTCCTTCCTTACAAAAATGCTCATGGAACACCAGAATAAGTTTGAAAGGGGTAGGTAATGTCTGTGGAGTTAGTTTTCTCTCTGAAGTTGTGGAGGGGAGGCTCCTATTCATTCAGCTGCAGATTGGCACTTAGCACATGTCTGGAGGCAGTGGAAGAGCCAGGCAGGACTGGGACAACAGTGATATAGTCGATATGGAAATTGAGACGCTTCCCAAAAGCAAGTTTGGTGATTATAAGGCAGCAAACAACTTGGTGTTAAGGGGTAGGGAAGAATCCTCTTTTTTAGTAATTGTAATTATTATTATTTAGAGGGAATTACATTGTTAAATGAACACATCATGAACATTACTAACCATCAAAGCATCACATGTGATGCTGTGGGAAGGTGGGAAAGACTGAAACTGAGGCATAACACCCCCTTGATGCCTCCAGAATGAGGCAGAAGAAACTCCAACACTGCTGAAGTTCAACTTTTGTGAAAAACAGTTTGTGGGATCCTCTTTAACATGCTTACACAGATGTGCCTGAACCCCCAAAGGAGAGGGCTGGGTAGGGAAGCAGGGCGTGAAGTGAAATTCAGGCGGAGTGATGTTGGAAGCGGATAAGGCTACACATCCTATCTTTATCACTTCAAATCCTGACTGCCAAAATGTCTGGTCCAATATTGGTCCCACTGATTGACTGAGACACAAGACTACTGAGGACCCAAGAGGTCCTGAGCTCAGTGTAAATCCTGGGAATAGAAAGAGGTGTTGACTGAAGAACTTGCTATCTTCCTGGACAGTCTGGAACATCTTCTCCATGAGGACTGAGAAGGCTGTATTTAGCTATTTGTGTCTTTGGATGTTGAAAGTGGGCAGGAATTTTCGTGAGCTGTTGAACCAAGGCTACACCCATGATTAGGACCAAGGTTCATTCTATTTCCTTGAGCTCATGCTGCCATTCACTTACTTGCGCTGCTGGAGCTCCTTTTCATGGTTTGGTTGCAGCTTGACACTAACTCTGACAAAAAGCCTGGTGAGATCCCAAATGTTGCCATGATCATTAAAGAAGTTCCCTTCTCCTAAGACATGTGCAGGATCCCCAGTCCTTTTCCTGCATTCATGATGCTCAGGGGGCTGGAGCTGAGCTGCTGCAGCTCTGTCTGCTTGGGGATGGAGTTGTTTACAGGAGGGGGAAGCATGTCTTTTGGTGGAGGTGTGGAGGAGGCAGATGTCTTGTCTCCTGTTCCTCAGCAACCAGGAGGTTTCTCTGTTCTTCAGGGCTACATACATTCTTTTTGAAAAAGATACCAAACAACTTCTCCTCTGGCCTCAATACAGGAAAGCTTACCCCCAAACTCTCTCTTCTGTTACTTTGCTTGGTGATGCCTTTGAGCCAGGGAGGACCTTTCCTGTAAACTCCTGCACAAGAGGAGGCCTGTTGCTGTGAACTCTTGCATAGTAATTAGAGGAAACAACTTTGAGCTCCCACCACTGGTTATGCAACAGGGCTGGATTGTTTGTCACCACACAACCCAGCATCAGCATGCTGGTGCCTCTGTTCTGACACCTCTCCTTTGTCTCCATCCCCTCTCTAGGCATCTGCTTTGCAGATTGCAGGAGTTTCTGTCCCACAGCCGGCTCCCAGGTAAATCCTGTCTGGGACATTTTGAGGGAAATTGTAGCTCCGCAGCAGAGATGGCCCCAGTTTCCAAGGCAACTGTCCCCTCACCCTCTTTTGAACGCTGCCTCATTCTCATAGAAAGTTTCCCATTAGTCTCGTCAGCAGCTGCTGCAGGAGCACGTCACCTCCAGAGGAGTTGTCCTTCGCTGGACTCTTTATTCCCGTAATGAGCAGGCAGGGGGCCAGGGGTGGCCTGTGCTGGGCCCTGCTGAGGCGCTTGGGCAGGGCAGCGCATCCAGCACGGAGCTGCTCTTGAGTGGGTGAGGGGGTGTTTGTGCCTTTCCACCTTCCCAGGGAGAAAGTGATGCTTGGGGCTCCTGGAAGGTGCATAGAGTGGGAGGCTGAAGTGCTGATGGGGCTGCTCTTGGGGGTTTTTTGGCGAGCGGGAAGGTGACAAGTGAATAAGAAAGACACGGCATTTTATTTAATTAGAAAAACCAAACTCCCTAAAACTAGCCTCCGAAGGGCCTCCGTTGTCATCAGCCGCACAAAGAGCTGTGACAAATGAAAGGAACTGAGCAGAGAAAAGGCTGCTTTCTCTTTGTGTCTCTTTCCCAGCTTCTGTTTGCTTTGCTGTCTCCCTTGCTCCCATTGATCAGGCATGTGGAAACATTCCTCCTCCTGCACTCCCATTGTGGCCGCCTGGTTGCCAGGCTGCCGTTGGCTTGAATAACTTCACTAAGCCAGGCCTCTCCAAAACCATGCCATCCGGCGTGCTGGATGAGGAGCCAGACACTGCCCTCCCATCCTCCTCCCCTCCGTCCCCCCTCCCCAGCAGCACAGGGGTGCAGTGAGAAAATGTGCCAAAGAACAAGGGAGGTAACGCGGAGCCCCAGCTGTCCCGATGCGGGGGAGAAGCGCAAGCTTGCCCTAAGAAAATAGGGGCAAAAGGAGGGGACAATGGCCAGCCTGGGTTGCTGCCTTAAAAAGAAGGTGGGTGGTGGTGGTGAGGGCTGTTAGCCCAAAGTTTCTGAGCAGAGAGGAGACAAAATGGTACGTTTCCCAGGGATACAAGCTAGTAAAGTGCAGTGAGGTAAACCCCAGCCTTGCTTCCCGTGGAGGGGAGAGGTGGAGAGGACAAAACAGGAGGCAGCAGGCAGCCGGCTGGAAGCAATTCATGGCCAACTCTCACTGGCTGTGCCACAAATGTGTCCTTACAACACACGAGGCACCTTGGGCCAAGCTCTCCACTACTGCTGGCTTGCGCAGCACCTCTTGTTGAGGTGACACCACTGTCTGGTGCAGGTGACAGCTCTGTCACACAGTGTGGCTGCATTCCTGGAGGGAGTTCAAGGGCAGGCCAGGGGCTGTACCCCCCAGGACTTGCTCCAGGGATTAACTTGGGGTAGTTCTGGTGCTGAAGATACTGGACTGGAGCTCTAGCCAGTGGCCCAGGGACCTGGGAGGCTTGTGCTGTTGTTGCAGAGGGGCTGACACCCACCTGCAGTCCTGCTACAGCCATTATTAGGCCAAATACAAATCTGGCCTATTGTTTTTAGTGCTGTTTTTCTTCGGTGAAATAGCAGTAAGCAGTCTGTGCTTTCAGACATGCTTTTGACTCAGCATGGCTAGGGTTGGATCCTCCAATGGTGTAAAGTAGCCCTGGCCCATCAGCTCACAGCATCACCTGTGACCCCCAGGTAGTGTTCCCAGCTCTGGCAGCTGTGGCCCGGCACTCAGGATCAGAGGAGCTGTATGGCCACGGCCTGAGGCTTTGGCCAGGCATTGGATCCTCTCCAGGTGCCACCAGGCCTGTCCATAGGGGTGGCCCCTGCATTCCAGGAGGTGGAGGGAGTTATCCTGGGGCAGCTGAAGCCTGAGCCAAGCTGCGTTTGCTTTGCAGAGAGCTCCTGAGTTTGCACCGGGTTTGTGCTTATTTGAAGGGCAGGGACTGCTGAGCTCAGGTGATTAACATAACAATCCCGGAGCTCTGCCTTCATCCTGCGGCTAAAGCCTGGTTTGCTCAATCCAATTTCCAGCCTCTGCCCTTTCTTTAGCAGGCTAATTACAGCGGCAGGACAGTGGAAATGACCTTCTTAAAGTCACAGTGCCCCTCATCTACTTACCTGTCAAAACACAGGAGATGGAACATTGGTATCATTCAGAGAAATAACATGTTTAGATACAATGAGTGAACGTACCGAAGTGCAGAGCTCTTCCCTGAAGTTCCCAGAGGGAACTCGTGTCTTGTTACCAGTAGTGATGTGCATTTGTAAAGCTCTTTCCAAGGAAGGTCTACTGACCAGCAGTGCAACAGAGGTGCAGGTTCATTCAAATTTAAAGAGTAAGTGTGCACTATTACACTGATAAATGTGCAAATGCTATCATCTCACACAGAAACCTGTGAGGGCACTGGGCTGGAAAGCTTCTGCAGTGCTGGCTTCTCTCATTAGTCATCCTAGCCTCATTCTGTCTGTAACACGGAGTGCCTGGCTCCAGTGCAGTTCTGGTCTCCTCCTGCACAAACTTGGATGTGGCCTGTGGGCCCAGAGAAGCTGTGAGTGCTCTGATGGTTGGTTCTGCAGGTACTACAGCCCTGGCATGGGCTGGAGCAGGAGCTTGTGTGTGGAGCCTGCCTGGGGGCTGGAGCTTCAGATGAAATGAAATGCAATCTGCAGGAAACCCTTGGGCTCAGCTCAGGATGCTGATGTGGCCTTTAAAGCAAAGGATGGGTGCTCCCAGTGTCCTTCCAAGGGTTTATCCAATGGAGCAGAAACAAGTGACTTCCAAGGATGGCAGGGCTTGTTTCTGTTTGAATGTTCTGATCAGCTTTGTAAAGACCTGTGCTGTAGGTGGCCTCCATATTCTTGAAACTATATCAGCAGCCACACAAATCAGGCCATTCTCAGAGGATAACAGATAATAAAAGTTTGTGCCTGACCAGTAGCTTGGCACAGGATTTTTCTGTTGTGGTCCTGTTGAAATTGTCAGTGATACCTTGTTAAGGCTAAGTTTTGCTTAGGATTGCCTTCATTTTGTGATTTTAGTACTCAAAAAGGAAGAGGCAGTCTCCTGGTTGCAGGAGGACCTGTGAGGTGAAGCCAGTCTAATCGGTAGAGCAGCCATAGCTAAACCGCTTCTGGAGCTGAAAGGATGGGTTTGCTATCTCTCCTGCTTGGAAAGGAAGAAATATGGTGAGCATCGTGAGGCTTAATGTAACAAAACAGGCCAGGAATAAAATTAACTGGATAGCTGATACAGATGTGTCAGTCACACTTTGCCCCAAAGCCACTGCTGATTGCTGAGATACCTGTCCCGTCAGGCATTGAGAAGAGGTAGCAAAACAATTTTCAATTCATGGCAGTCTTGGAGACCTGCTGCACACAGCAAATTTGATGCTGTGATAACTGACACTGTTTGTGACAGACAAATCTGTGGCTTGTGTAGTGAAGCAGTTCAGAAGTGCCTGCTGTCGCATACCAAGAGGTTGTGGAAATGGCACTTGCTAGGAAATATGTTGCAAGAGGATCCCAACTACCAAAGGCATCTACTGAAAGCCATAGGAGAGCAATGAGATATTTGAGAGTACTGGGAGATTTCCCGCCCCCCCCCCCCCCCCCCCCCGTTATTTTTCTTTCCAAAGGCATAAATGGTCTGATTCTATTGAAAGCTACAAAAAAGGGGATTCTTGAGAAACAAGGTGAAATCATGAAAACTAACACTCCAGCACTGAGATATAAACTAAACATATCTGAAAGAGAAGAAAACAATTACAGGAAAGGCTGTTACTAGCAAACTGCTGGGAGGAGGGCAAATGCATACAGGGCAACAAGTCTAGGATAAATATAGGGAACAGTCTTGGAGGCATGACTTAGCCCATCCTTACTACAACAGCTTTTTTTCCTACATTTTGCTGCTGGGAAGATAGTAACAGGAGTTGTTCTATCTCTAGCATGGAATGCAGGGCTGTAAGAAAACATTACAATTGCTTAGTCCTAAGTAGAATGATATGGCTTTCCAACAGGGCAGGGATTGTGTTTAGAACTATGCACAATAAGATGGACTCATCCATGTTACTGTTGTTGATGGAGAGCAGCTGGTTGCTTCAAGTGAGTCAGATATAATTTGAAATTATGCTTGGAATTATATGGAGTATTTAAAACCCTTAAGATAAAAACTGAAATAAATCTGTTACCCATAATGGAGGTGCACTATGAGAAGAGACAAGCTGAAGCACACAGGCAACATTTATTGAAAAGGAAAAAGAATGTCTCTTTAATAGGATTTCTTTGTATTTTCCTATGTGAGCTGTCCAGAGGAGATTTCCTTGTTGGAGGAAAGCCTTGCTGCTGCTGAAGGGCAGGGCTCTCGTGAGTTGTCACTGGTCAAGTGGTGACAGTAGGCAGCTTGGCAGAGTCTGCATGTGGACTTTGGAGTATTAAAAATCAAGGCAAGTGGTGTTAGCTCTTCTCCATGTGTGGTTAAATGCTTTCTCTGTAGCTGGTGCCAGGCACTGTTGCGGCCCACTGCTCACAAATGCCTTTGCCAGGTGGAGACCACGTCTGCTTTTAGTTGGAGTTAAGGACCAAATGAGACTTCATTTTCTGTGTCACTTCTAAATGATTCTTAGGCTCCTCTTTCAGGTAGGAAGTTTAGAAAATGGGATCCTATGACACTTTCAATGTGGGAATTCACCAATCTCTTTTTTTCCCCTGGGCTCTGAAATACATGAATAACCTAAGTGTATGAGAGCTACCCTTTACCACAGCTATGTCAGTGGAGGATCTTGTGTTTCCTTCAGATTTCACAGCATAGTAAGTGAATTGGATCAGACAGTCTCTCAGAGAGAAGCCCCACCATGCAAATGCTGTTTTCAACATCCCACACAGTCCTCCAACAGAAGTCAGAGACCTCCTATTTGAGTTTGTATAGTAATTGGTTGCAGTGTCACTGTTTTAGTGCCATGGTGTCTACAAGCAGAGATCGTGCAGTCTAATTTTGTAATGAAGAATTATAATATAACAGTAGGCAGTGCTTCCTGCAAAAAATATCTCCTGTGTGTGGCTTTGTACAGGATAAACTGTCTGGCTTAAATATAGAAACAGTGTTCTTCTGTCAGGAACTCTAAAAGAAAATGCATTTGAGTTGGTGTTTGCTGGCAGTGCATTTGGTATGTCATTCACTTACCTATCTAAATTCCAAGTGTAGTAGTTAAATCAACATTAATTCATTCTCCTGTGATGCACTGGACTGCTGGAAATCATTACACATTTGTGAGATGTGTGTTCCACATCACAGCATAGCAGTTGTCTGTCAGGGTCTGGCTCGCCGGTATCCAGGGTCCCTTCTATACACTAGGCAGCGTGCTGAACTTCCTGCAACATTGGCTGTGCAATCTCCTGAGCTCCTGATTACTCCCTTTCTTTTTCACTCACAAGGACGTTGAGTCAGCTACGTCTGTGGCAGGCTCTTAGTAAGGAAACTTCTGTTTGAAAAGTGCTATGTCTGGCAAAACAAGCAGCAGCACCTCTTGCGAGGTCCTTCCAAGCAGGTTTCTCTCACTGCTTGTCATTCCCCTTGCACATGCACCATGCATCCCATACCCATCCCAGGATTTGCTTGCTTCCTTCTGGTGATTGACTCTGTTATTTTGGAGCACAGGCTTACAGAGCCAAGACAGAGGATCTCCAAGGGAAGTTTTAAATGTTCAATAAAAGAAGGAATGCAGGGAGAAAAGCAAGCATCGAGTCGAATGGCATCATTCTCTTTCCTGCATCCCTTTGAGGTTCTCCTGTCTTCCCTGCCTGCGTGTGACCTCCCTCCTCTTCCAACCGGGCTCTTTCTTTTTTCAGTCTTCCTCCTGCCCCTCACCCTCCTCATTCATTGATCTCCCTTTAGGCTTTATTAGTAACTCTCCCTCCCACCCTTTCTCTCCCTCAGTTTTTCTGATTCTCTAACATGAGACAATTGAATGAGGCCAGACTCCTAAGCCGAAGCTGGGGGTGAGAGGGAAGAGGCGTTAAGATTTAATGATATTGCCTCTTTAAGGAATCCCTAATTCCTAACACCCATCTCCTCCCCCACCTGAGAACCAATTAAAACTCAATGAATTCAAGTGGAGGCTTTTGTGCATCACATGTGCTTGACTAACAAAGCCTTCTCCATGCTGGAATAAAAGCTTCTATTCAGCAGCCAGTTTGTTCTAATTCAAATCACTTCCACTCCAGCATCCTTTCCTTCCTTGCTGCTCCTGAGTTCCCAGGCTGGGCTGCCACCCGCACAGCCCTGCCCAGAGCTTCATGCTCCACCTTGCAGAGTCCTACTTTGGTGATAGTGAAGCAGAGCATGGGAGATGACCTCCATATGGTTAACTGGGCAGTCCATGCTCATTGTGTCCCTGTTCCCAGGAGCCTCCTAGGCTGGGGATGAGCCCACGTGGTGCCCTGCAGGAACTCCAGCCCTGGGAGCTGTCTCGAAAGGATCTCTTGCTGTGCCCTTGGAAAACAGCTCCTGTGTGCAGAGTCCTCTAGGTGTAGACAGAAAATTACCTTGTCTATGGGCAGAGCTCAGCCTTCCTTGAAATGAGTGAAAACCTTCTCCTTTTCCTGTCACTGTAAAGGTCATGCAGATGTAGTGACATCTGAAGTAGCAGGGGAGTCCAAAAGCACACATAGTCTTAGTGAGACCAAGTAGTTTGTACTTTCATCTTCCTCAGGGTATAAATTGCACTACCTGGGAACCTGAGTGTAACTTCTATCCTTTATTGTGGCCTGAAAGTGAGCTTGGATAAGGTCATCTGGGGGATAGAATACATTTCATGCTACTGAATTTCCAAATTTAAAAACCTTACTCTAAAGCTTTGCACTGCAGATCTGGAGCTTGGGAGGCTTTAAGTAGGGAGGCAATTCTCTGTCCAGATGTTAGCCAGGTAATCTTCCAGGTATAAAACAAGCTCTGCTCAGAGCTTCTGCCTGTCCTTTACTGATCAGTGTTGCCTGAGCTGGTAGCAAAGCTGTGTGCATGACATTAACTGGGTTATCTTTTCTCTGTTCCTGCAGCCTTCTATTTGTAGAGATACTTTTGGATTTTTTTTGCTCTTGTGAGAAGTCTCTGGTAGAAGCAGGTTGAGCACTTTGCTGTGATCGCAGTGAGGTTTTTACTCCCTCTAATCTCTCCTGGGAGTGAGCTCCAACATCGCAGGCCAGCTGCCAAGGAAGCTGTCTGCTCTGCTCCAGAGCCTTGTTCTGGCGTATGGCAATTCCATTGCTCCTGAAACGTGGTTTTCTCAGGGAGTCATGAAGGAGATACCCAGCTCTTGGGTAGCTGGGACCTGTCCCACAAAGAGCTCTGGCAATTGAGATGAGCTCTTGGAAGCTTGGTTTCCTATTTCTAGAGGCACCAATGCTCAGAGGAGAGGTTTGGGTGTACAGGCAATTAGGGAAGTCTGACAACAGGAATACTGTGTTTTGAACTCATCTGTAGTTTGTTGTGCTGGTAATTCTTCCTTCCACACTGCTTTACAGCTGTCCAGCGTGGCAGGGAACAAGTGTTAACACACCTCAGGGTGTGTTGCAGTCTTCTAGTCAACTTTTAAGAAAGAAAGATTTGAACATCCTTTAGAGGTCCTGTTCCTTGCTATAGCTGTGATCTCTCACATCTTACCAACAGCCCCAAATCTGGCCATCAACTAGAGCTGAATATATTTTACTGTTCCCAAAAAGTATGTTTGGATTTGTACTTTTCTGTCTCACTCATGTGTTTATAGATTTGGACATGGAACCTTCCTTTGATGTCAAAACCCTCTTACTATTTTGTAAATTGGCACCAATTTTTCATCCAGATTTTTTTGCTTTAAGTTGGCAAAGTTGCTCTTGTTGCAGTGATGTGAAGAGTTTAAAAAAAACTAAAATGCTATGGAAGGATTTTCCCTTAGCAAGCCCAGTCATATGTCTACATAAATGCAAAATAACAGGGACTATGACAGTATGCAAAATGCTTGGGGTGCTCAGAATAATACATCAGTTGTAAAGAACTGTTCATTAAATGGCAAGTTAATTTCAGATAATGCCATGTGGTATCATGACAGCAGAATCTCTGTCCATCAGTATGATGAAGGGGAAGATCAGAATCAAAATCTGGTTTTCTGTCAAAAAAAATCTACTTTCCCTTGAGTTAGAGAGGGATGATTATTTGGGGAAGATAAAAAGTATTTCCCTTTACAACTTTGAGATATTTTCCACAACATGTTCTCTCTGAAGGTCTGGAAACCTTTTCTCTCTCTCTCTCTCTTTCTCTCTTTTTTTTTTTTTTT